>NC_052147.1:280884111-280949297 GCF_902713615.1 Scyliorhinus canicula | reverse complement strand
ACCAACCAACACACACAATTCCCCCCAACCACAACACACACACAATTCCCCCAACCAACAACACACACAATTCCCCCCAACCAACAACACACACACAATTCCCCCCAACCAACAACACACACAATTCCCCCCAACCAACAACACACACACAATTCCCCCCAACCAACAACACACACAATTCCCCCCAACCAACAACACACACACAATTCCCCCCAACCAACAACACACACACAATTCCCCCCAACCAACAACACACACACAATTCCCCCCAACCAACAACACACACACAATTCCCCCCAACCAACAACGCACACAATTCCCAAGTCCCTCCATCTCCTCTCGCTGATCCCGCCTAAACTAAACTAAACTAACTCCCTCTACCCCCCTGCTCATTCCCTAACCCCCCCCCCCCCCCCCTTTATCGTATCTGCTAACAGTTTAGTTTTCCCCGAGTTGTTAAATGGCTGCCATCTCCAGACGAACCCTGACGTCGATCCTCTCGGGGTGAACTTAATCTTCTCAAACCTGAGAAACCCGGCCATGTGGCTAACCCATACCCCCGATTTCGGTGGCTCCGAGTCCCTCCACGCTGATAAGATCCGTATCCTAGTCTACCAAGGAGGCAATGGCCAAAACGTCTGCCTCTCTCGCCCCCTGGGCTCACGGTTGCGATGGCTTTTCACAGAGATGTGGACAAGTATTGGTTTGGGGGGGTGGAAGGAAGGCTCGTTTGGAACAGGAACACCAGCATTGACCAGATGGGCTGAATGGCCTGCTTCTGAGCTGTGCAATATAATTTGAGGCAATAAAAGCATTTTATAAGTCGCTCCGTGGGCTGAGAATTCATTAAGGGTTGATTAGGCAGGCATGCAGTTTAGTTTTCCCCGAGTTGTTTTATTAAAATGCGTTTATTAAAATATCAGATCTAATATAATTAGCACAGGTTTGACTATCATCGCCTCAGATTTTGCCGAGCTGCCTTCAGCCAGTTAATGACCGCAGGATTTTTCATTTTAATTTGCGGTGTTTTTTGTCTGTGTGACTAAATGCCAACGTCAAGCCTGACCATCCGGTTTAACATTTTGCACCGATTTTCTTTCATCTTTGGGATATTTAAAATACAATAATGTAGGGTGATGCGAATAGATGAGTTTGTGGGTCAGGAGAGATGAGTCACAGACTGCTATCTAGGCCCCTGGAGGACTGCAGACAGATTGTATCTCTCTCTCTCTCTCTCTCTGCCTGTCGCTCTCTGCCTGTCTGTTTTGCTCACCCACCTCTGCTTCATTAGCTGCTAGTCTGACATATTATTACAATGTGGCGAGTGGGAGTTGGTAAATTAGTTTTTTTTACGCTGATTACTTGAGGTTAAAAATAAAACATGCTTTTTTTTTTCAAAAAGAGAGAGAGGTTGCCAGAAGAGGATTAATAAAACAGTGTTCCTTTTGTTTAAATTGCTCCACCGACTACTGATGAAGCAGGAAAACAAAACTCCCATCACTAATCTTTCGTACACCTTTGCCCATCTCCCCTGAAGCAACATCATCGACTTGCATTTATGGGGCGCCTGTGTCCAAAGCCTTGCAAGTAAGGAGGTGTCCGGGGGGGGGGGGGGGGTGGGGGGGGGGGGGGCGTGTGATCAATAGCTCGGTAGGCTTTAAGGAGGGGAGAGATTGGGAGAGATCCAGGGAGGGTGTTGCAGAGCAGGAGGCCCAGGCAGCTGAAGGCCAACCTGGCAACGATGGGGGTGCTCCAGGCCGCAGATTCCGGAGGGTTGTTGGTGGAGGTTACGGATTTAGAGAGGGGCAAAGCCAGGGAACGATTCGAACTCGAGCATGAGCAGGTTAAAATGAGGCACTGTTAGACCAGATGCTAATGTAGGTCAGAGAGTGCATGTCGTAGAGAGTGAGGGAGCGAACTAATGAAAAAAAGAGTCCATTCTGGGCACGATTAGACGGGTTATTCCTGCTATCAAACGCCATTCTGGGGTTTTTTTGGGCTTCAATAGGGAACGCCCCACCGAGGCCTCATTCTGTCGCCCCCATCTCTCGACCCCCAGATCCCTCCCTAACACTCCCAACTCACCTGTTGGGGGGTCCTCGAGCGCCCCCCCCCCCCCCCCACCTCCCCTCATGGGCAGGGGCTGCCCTGGGCCCGATGCCCAGCATGGGCAAATTGCCACTCATGTACAATGCCGGAACTGCCAAGGCTGGCAGGGGCATTGCCAGGGCACCAAGCTGGCAGTGCCAAGGTACCCAGGTGGCAGCAGCAGCAGTGCTAGGGTTGCTACCCTGCCCAGATACCAGCCACCTGGGGGTTTCCGATCGCCTGATAGGCCCCCCTTGGGTGCTGTTCCGCCTCATCTCCATTTGTGGGGACCAGTACTAATTGGCGCCTGACCGGGATCACCTCGGCGAGGCCGGTAAATCCCAGCGGCCGGTTAGATTTGGCGTCGGCGGAGTTAAGTGACTTGAGGCCGCACGGTAGCACAGCGGTCCGCACAGTTGCTTCACAGCTCCAGGGTCCCAGGTTCGATTCCCGGCTTGGGTCACTGTCTGTGCGGAGTCTGCACCTTCTCCCCGCGTGTGCGTGGGTTTCCTCCGGGTGCTCCGGTTTCCTCCCACAGTCCAAAGATGTACAGGTTAGGTGGATTGGACATGATAAATTGCCCCCTTAGTGTCGGAAACAGTTCGGTGGGGCTACTGGTATATAAGGATAGGGTGGAGGTTTGGGCTTAGGTAGGGTGCTCTTTCCAAGGGCCGGTGCAGACTCAATGGGCCGAATGGCCTCCTTCTGCACTGTAAATTCTATGAACTCTGCAAGTCAGTGGGCGGGATATTTTTCTTTCTTGTTTACAGGACATGGGCGTCGCTGGTGCGGCCTGCATTTATTGCCCATCACTAGTTGCCCTACATGATCCGACCTCCTTTACATCTGTGATGAACGGTATTAATAACTGCCGTAAACGGTACCTGACCTTTAACACCCTGCCCCTTTAAGAGGCTTGGAACCCTGGGGGACTCCGCCTCTGGCTACGCCCCCAGGAAACGGTATATAGGATAAGGCTCCATGTGGTGAGCACACTTCTCTCGGATGCTGTTCAGTTCTCTGTAGATTAAAGCCTTTTGATTACCGACCTCGCTCTCGCGTCGTAATTGAGGGTGCCTCAACATCGCGTTAGATCCTGCGGAACGACTGTCGGGAAAACCGGAAGAGGCTTCTTGCGGGTACTGCTGGCCACGTCCCGTCTTAATTCATGGTCGCCATCTCTTCTAGATTTTATTATTTGAATTTAAATTCCACCAGCTGCCGTGGTGGGATTTGAAGCCGTGACCTCTGGGATTGCTAGCCTAGTGACATTGCTATTTAGCCACTACCTTCTGATGGAATAAGTGGCAGAGTGTTGGATAAACCTTGATTGATGCTGGGGTACAATTCCACACAATTTGGTCTGCACGGTATCTCCGTCCAATGATCAGACCGTGTTGGGAAGGCTATTGAACTGTGTGAGGAAAGGGCAGATGACCCACTAGAGACCTCCCTCCTCTCCCAGCACTTACCTACACGTGTGTCACCAGAGACACACGGTTGTGTCCTAGATTAAACCACTTCTTTCTCCCGCTTGCCCCGGGGTCAACCTACATATTTAGTACAAACGCTAAATTGCATTTCCACAGTGCATGGTGTGACTTCAGGCCGTCCCCAAGCACTTTGCCGCCTATGAACTTTGATGACTTTGATTCTAGGGGCTGGTTTAGCACACTGGGCTAAAGAGCTGGCTTCGAAAGCAGACCAAGGCAGGCCAGCAGCACGGTTCAATTCCCGTGTCAGCCTCCCCGAACAGGCGCCGGAATGTGGCGACTAGGGGCGTTTTACAGTAACTTCATTTGAAGCCTACTTGTGACAATAAGCGATCTTCATTTCATTTTCATGTGTGGCCATTGTTGTGACGCAGGGAAACACGGCAACTAATTTTCACACAGCAAGATCCCACAAAGAATGACTAAATAATCTGAAGGTTTAGTGATTTTGGTTGAGGGCCAAATATTGGGCCAGGGCACCAGCCTCCTACACCTCTTCAAAATGGTGGCCTTGACCAATTACGTCTATATAGAACATAGAACAGTACAGCTCAGAACAGGCCCTTCGGCCCTCGATGTTGTGCCGAGCAATGATCACCCTACCCAAACCCACGTATCCACCCTATACCCGTAACCCAACAACCCCCCTCCCCTTAACCTTACTTTTTAGGACACTACGGGCAATTTAGCATGGCCAATCCACCTAACCCACACATCTTTGGACTGTGGGAGGAAACCGGAGCACCCGGAGGAAACCCACGCACACACGGGGAGGACGGGCAGACTCCGCACAGACAGTGACCCAGGCGGGAATCGAACCTGGAACCCTGGAGCTGTAAAGCATTTATGCTAACCACCATGCTACCGTGCTGCCCCTAGACGTACTCTAGATGTACCTCGGACTCGTACCTTGTCTCTCCCAGGACTCTCCCAGTCCTGCACTGAGTGTCTGTCTGGATTACATGTTCAAGTCTCTGGAGTGGGAAGCTTCAACCCCCCCCCCCCCCCTCCTCCATGACCTTCTGACGCGGCCAATAGAGAGCAGCTAAGCTACAGCGGACCCCGTTGTGGTGAATGTATAATGCTTAATTCACACTATATATCATTGTGTCCTTGTGGGCTCTGTCTGTGAGCCGTTGCACGGCTCTGTCCACAGGGGGAGATGAGGAGCTTGTACAGGGCTCCACCCTTGGCTCCGCCCATGGCCCCTCCAACTACCGGAAGTATAAAGTGCTGCGGTCTTGTGAGTCTGCCCTCAGTTCTTCTGGTCGCAGGCAGGCTCAGTTGTAAGTCTATTAAAGCCACAGTTTACTTCCTCTCGTGTCTCGAGTGAATTGAGGTCACATCACCCGCAAAGCGGTTACCAGAGAGACACCTCTGGAGGGAGACCGGATTATGGGAAATGACTGGGGGTGGGGGTGGGGGAAGGGCATGCCGGGTTATGTTTACAGATCCCAAGTCCAATTCCAATTCTGCTGGTCATTTTCTGTGGAATTGTTGGACATTGGTGTGGACTCTTCAATGAATTCTTGGTGCTGGTCCTGTGCAGTGGTCAGATCTTAAAGCAGTTGCTATGGTCCCGTTGCTAGGCACTGGGTTGCCTGGAGGCCTGTCGTGTGCGATGTATATTATTGGGTGGTTCTTGAAGACTGTTATAATAGAAATCCTAATGTTACAACCTGTTTAATATTTTTTTTCTCTCATTTTGAAGGCTGTCTGTTTGAAGAGAGGCTCTGTTCACACGAGGAGCTATGTGTCAATGGTAAGTCCTACTTTCTGTGATAAATGATTGGAATTGCAACTACTCCCTCTTTGTTTATTTATTTTCTTATGGTGTCTGTTGTGTTCAATGCAAGTGCAGAAAAACTAAGCACCATCAGACAGTCAAATGCAAACTAAAGCTCCCTCTACACTGTCCCCATCAAACACTCCCAGGAGAGGTACAGCACGGGGTTAGATACAGAGTAAAGCTCCCTCTACACTGTCCCCATCAAACACTCCCAGGACAGGTACAGCACGGGGTTAGATACAGAGTAAAGCTCTCTCTACACTGTCCCCATCAAACACTCCCTGGACAGGTACAGCACGGGGTTAGATGGAGAGTAAAGCTCCCTCTACACTGTCCCCTTCAAACACTCCCAGGACAGGTACAGCACATGGTTAGATACAGAGTAAAGCTCCCTCTACACTGTCCCCATCAAACACTCCCAGGACAGGTAAGCACGGGGTCAGAACAAAGAACAAAGAAAAGTACAGCACAGGAACAGGCCCATCGGCCATCCAAGCCTGCGTCGACCATGCTGCCCGTCTAAACTAAAATCTTCTACACTTCCTGGGTCCGTATCCCTCTAATCCCATCCTATTCATGTATTTGTCAAGATTCCCAATTAAATGTCACTATCGTCCCTGCTTCCACCACCTCCTCTGGCAGCGAGTTCCAGGCACCCACTACCCTCTGTGTAAAAAAACTTGACTCGTACATCTCCTCTAAACCTTGCCCCTCACACCTTAAACCTATGCCCCCTAGTAATTGACCCCTCTACCCTGGGGAAAAGCCTCTGACTATCCACTCTGTCTATGCCCCTCATAATTTTGTAGACTTCTATCAGGTCGCCCCTCAATCTCCGTCGTTCCAGTGAGAACAAACCGTGTTTATCCAACCTCTCCTCATAGCTAATGCCCTCCATGCCAGGCAACATCCTGGTAAATCTCTTCTGCACCCTCTCTAAAGCCTCCACGTCCTTCTGGTAGTGTGGCGACCAAAATTGAACACTATACTCCAAGTGTGGCCTAACTAAGGTTCTAGACAGCTGCAAAAAGACTTGCCAATTCTTATACTCAATGCCCCGGCCAATGAAGGCAAGCATGCCGTATGCCTTCTTGACTACCTTCTCCACCTGTGTTGCATCTTTCTGTGCCCTGTGGACCTGTCCACCTAGATCTCTCTGTTAGATACAGAGTAAAGCTCGGGGATAGATACAGAGTAAAGCTCCCTCTACACTGTCCCCATAGAAACACTCCCAGGACAGGTACAGCAAGGGGTTAGATACAGAGTAAAGCTCCCTCTACACTGTCCCCATCAAACACTCCCAGGACAGGTACAGCACGGGGTTAGATACAGAGTAAAGCTCCCTCTACACTGTTCCCATCAAACACTCCCAGGACAGGTACAGCACGGGGATAGATACAGAGTAAAGCTCCCTCTACACTGTCCCCATCAAACACTCCCAGGACAGGTACAGCACGGGGTTAGATACAGAGTAAAGCTCCCTCTACACTGTCCCCATCAAACATTCCCAGCACAGGTACAGCAGGGATACAGAGTGGGAATGCTACAGGTGGAACTCCATACAACTCCAGTTGATGTTCATGATGTATGAAATGTTCCCATTGTTGAGATGAAGACCTGAGCAGCCATGCATCAAGTTTGGGCTGTGCAGAGGGAAGTGAGTGATGGAGATATTCCTCGGATTGTTCATCAGTCTCTGATTCCAGAGGGATGAGAAATGATTCATAAATGACCTGGTTTCTCGCTCCCTGATGTTTCTCAATCCGACATCATGTCCGAAGGTGCATTGCTATTTTTTTAACGTTAATTCATTCATGTGATGTGGCCAACCTTTATTGCCCATCCCTGATTGCCCTTGAAAAGAAGGTGGTGTTCTGTCTTCTTGATCCACAGCAGTCCAGGTGGAGTAGGTCTACCCATTGTGCTATTAGAGAGGGAGTTCCAGGACTTCGACCAGGCGATGGTGAAGGAACGACAATATACTTCCAAGTCAATGACTTGTGTGACTTATAATACAGTATAGTATAATATAGTAATAATCTTTATTGTCTCTAGTAGGCTTACATTAACACTGCAGTGAAGTTACTGTGAAAGGCCCCTAGTTGCCACACTCTGGCGCCTGTTCGGGTACACAGAGGGAGAATTCAGAATGTCCAATTCACTTAACAGCACGTCTTTCGGGACATGTGGGAGGAAACCGGAGCGCCCGGAGGAAACCCACGCAGACACGGGGAGAACGTGCAGACTCCGCACAGACAGCGGCCCAAGCCGGGAATCGAACCTGGGACCCTGGGGCTGTGAAGCAACAGTGCTAACCACTGTGCTACCGCGCTGTCCTTGAGGGGAACTTGCAGGCGGTGGGGTTTCCATGTATCTGCTGCCCTTGTCCTTCTAGGTGATTGAGGTTGTGGGTTTGGAAGGTGCTGTCGAAGGAACCTTGGTGAGTTGCTGCAGCGCATCTTGTAGATGAAATGAAATGAAAATGAAAATCGCTTTATTGTCACGAGTAGGCTTCAATGAAGTTACTGTGAAAAGCCCCTAGTCGCCACATTCCGGCTCCTGTCCGGGGAGGCTGGTACGGGAATTGAACCGTGCTGCTGGCCTGCTTGGTCTGCTTTAAAAGCCAGCGATTTAGCCCAGTGAGCTAAACCAGCCCCTGTATGGTGTACACTGCTGCCACAGTGTGTCAGTGGAAGATGTTTACTGTGGAGGATGGGGTGCCAATCAAGCGGGGCTGCTTTGTGCTGGATGTATTAAGCTTCTTGAGTGTTGTTGGAGCTGCACTCATCCAGGCAAGTGGGGTGAATTCCATCACATAGAGGATTTGTGCCTTGTAGATGGTGGACAGGCTTTGGAGAGTTAGGAAATTAGTTACTTGCCACAGGATTTCCAGTCTCCAGGGCGGAACCGTGGCACAATCGTTAACATTGCTGCCTCACGACGCTGAGGACCCGGGTCACTGTCCGTATGGCGTTTGCACATCCTCCCCGTGTCTGCGTGGGTCTCACCCCCACAACCCAAAATGATGTGCAGGGTAGGTGGATTGGTCAGGATAAATTGCCCTTTAATTGGAAATAAAAATTGGGTACTCAAGATTTATAAAAAAAGGAAAAAAGATATATTTTTAAAAGAAGGATTCCTAGCCTATGACCTGCTCTTGTAGCAACAGTGTTTGTTTGGCTAATCCAGTTTAGTTTCTGATCAATGGTAACCCCCAGGATGTTGAAAGAAGGGGCCTCAGCGATGGGGTAGTCATTGAATGTCAAGTCGTGTGGTTGGAGCCACTTTTGTTGGAGATGGTCATTGCCACTGGTCATTGTAATTTGCCATTTTCCAGCCCAAGTTTGGATATTGTCCAGGTCTTGCTGCGTTTGGGCCTGGATTCCTTCATAGTCGCGAATGGTGATGAACGTACTGCAGTCATTTGCAACTATCCCCACATTTCACCTTATGTTGGAAGGAAGGTCATTGATGAAGCAATTCAAGATATCATAGAATTTGCAGTGCAGAAGGAGGCCATTCGGCCCATCGAGTCTGCACCGGCTCTTGGAAAGAACACCCTATCCAAGGTCAACACCTCCACCTTATCCCCATAACCCAGTAACCCCGCCCAACACCAAGGGCAATTTTGGACACGAAGGGCAATTTATCATGGCCAATCCACCTAACCTGCACATCTTTGGACTGTGGGAGGAAACCCACGCAGACACGGGGAGGATGTGCAGACTCCGCACAGACAGTGACCCAAGCCGGAATCGAACCTGGGACCCTGGAGCTGTGAAGCAATTGTGCTATCCACAAGGCTACCGTGCTGCCATGGTTCGGTCTAAGACATTACACCAGACAGCTATAGTAATGTCTTCGGACTGAGATAATTGACTTCCCAACAACTGCCACCATCTTCCTTTTAAGCCAAGTAGGTCTCCAACCAATGGAGGGTTTTCCCCCTGATTCCCATTGACCTCAATTTAGCTCATGCTCCATACTCGGTCAAATGCTGCCTTGATGTCGAGGGTGAATCACTCTCCCCTCACCTCTGGCATTCAGCTCTTCTGTCCATGTTTGAACCCAGGCTGTAATGAGGTCAGGAGCTGAGTGACCCTGGCGGAACCCAAACTGGCGCAGTGAGCAGGTTATTGCTGAGTAAGTAAGATAGCACGGTTAACAGCACTTTCCATTACTTTGCTAATGATACAGACATAGATACATAGAAGGTAGGAGCAGGAGGAGGCCTTTTGGCCCTTCGAGCCTGCTCCGCCATTCATCACGATCATGGCTGATCATCCAACTCAATAGCCTCATACTGCTTTCTCCCCATAGCCTTTGATCCCATTCTCCCCAAGTGCTATATTCAGCCGCCTCTTGAATACATTCAGTGTTTCAGCATCAACTACTTCCTGTGGTAATGAATCCCACAGGCTCACCACTCTTTGTGTGAAAAAATGTCTCCTTATCTCTGTCCGAAATGGTTTACCCTGAATCCTCAGGCTGTGACCCCTGGTTCTGGACACACCCATCATTGGTAACATCTTCCCTGCATCTACCCTGTCTAGTCCTGTTAGAATTTTATAAGTCTCCATGAGATCCCCCCTCATTCTTCTGAACTCCAGCGAGAACAATCCCAATCTAGTCAATCTCTCCTCATATGACAGTCCCGCCATCCCTGGAATCAGTCTGGTAAACCTTTGCTGCTCTTCCTCGAGAGCTAGAACATCCTTCCTCCGAGAAGGAGACCAAAACTGTCCACGATATTCCAGGCGATGGAGAATAGACGGATGGGTAGTAAAGGCCGGGTTGGATTTGTCCTGTTTTTTGTGAACAGCAGATGCCTGGGCAATGTCCCACATTGCCGGATAGATGCCAGTGTTGTAGGTGTACCAGGGGCGTGGCAAGTTCCTGAGCACAAGTCCTCCCTATCATTGCCGGAATATTGGCAGGGCCCACAGCCCTTTGCAGCCCAGTGCCCTCAGCCATTTTTGGGAGTGACATTGAGGTTGGGATTTTGGAGCATTCTCCTTTTAGTTGCTTAATTGTCCATCTCCAGGATTGGAAGTTTTAAGAGTCACCCACACGTTGCTGTGCGTCTGGAGTCACATGCAGGCCAGATCAGGTAAGGGACGGCAGATTTCCTTCCCTAAAGGACATTAGTGAGCCAGATGGGTTGATAGCACTGCTGTCTCACAGCTCCAGGGTCCTGGGTTCAATTCCGGCCTCGGGTAACTGTGTGGAGTTTGCACGTTCTCCCCGTGTCTGCGTAGGTTTCCCCCGGGTGCTCCGGTTTCATCCCAACGTCCAAAGATAGAACATAGAACAGGCCCTTCGGCCCTCGATGTTGTGCCGAGCAATGATCACCCTACTCAAGTCAACGTATCCACCCTATACCAGTAACCCAACAACCCCCCCCCCCCCGCATTAACCTTATTCTTTAGGACACTAAGGGCAATTTATCATGGCCAATCCACCTAACCCGCACATCTTTGGACTGTGGGAGGAAACCGGAGCACCCGGAGGAAACCCACGCACACACGTTCAGGTGTTCAGATGTTCAGGTTAGGTGGATTAGCCATGCTAAATTGCTCCTTGGTGTCCAAGAGGCTATGTGGGATTACTGGGATATGCGGATACTGGGGGTTGGGACCTAGGTCAGGTGCTCTTTCGGAGGGTTGGTGCAAATTTGATTGGCCAAATGGTCTCCTTTTGCACTGTAGGGATTCTATGATTTCTATGACAGTGGTTCATCGTTAGCATGTTAATAACAGATTTCTAATCAAATTCCACCAATTGACATGGTGGAATTCAAACCACCTGGGTCCCTGGATTACTAGTCCAGTGACAGTACCATTGTGCCACTCTTTCCCTTAAGGTACTTTAACAATCTCAATCCTATTGGATTTCACCCTGTGCATTTCGGAGTGCTTGGAGCATTGATGTAATGACATGTTCTGGTGTGCGGGGGAGAAGTATATTCAGTGACTGACTCACTCTGTTTTCGCTCCCCTTCTATTGCTGTCCTTCAAGGCTGCGAGTGGGTGGAAGGCTACATTACTGACAGCGCTCCTCCTGATCCAGCTTGAGTTGTAATTAACATCCATCGTAACAGCTTCTCGGGGAGAGGTTTAAAAGAACAGTTAAAGGACATGGTGGAATTGTGTCTCGAAGAAGTGGATTGTGGTGGGTTTGGGACTGGGGGCTGCAGAGAGGAAATAGACAGACAGACAGATGGAGGAAGGGGAGATAAATTTCCCGGCTGCTAGAAATTTGCAGGAATGACGTTTCGGCAAATGCTGGGAATGCTCAGCATCTGTGAAGAGAGAAACAGAATTAATGTTTCAGGTGGATGACCTTTCATCCGAAGTGGGAATAGTTTTATTTATTCCTTCATGGGATGTGGGCAACGTTGGCAAGGCAGAATTTGTAGCCCATCCCTAATTGCCTTGGAACTGAATGGTTTACTCGGTCATTTCAGAGGGGGGCAGTTAACAGTCAACCACGTTGACGTGGGTCTGGAGTCACATGTAGGCCAGACCGGGTAAGGACGGCAGATTTCCTTCCCTAAAGGACATTAGTGAATCAGATGGGGGGTTTACAACAATCGATAACAGTGGTCTCCATTACCGAAACTAGTTTTGTATTCCAGATTTTTGCATTGAATTTGGGATTCGAACCCATGTCCCAAGACCCATTAGCCTGGGCCTCTGGGTTACTCGGCCAGTGATTGTACCACTATGGATAGTTTTAAGCATATACAGTGGCAGGGTAAGAGAGGAGTTGGAGGTGAGAGCCAGTTGGAGGTTCAGCGATGGTGTGGAAGGGATTAAGTGTTGGTGATTGTTCAATGGTTGTGTCGATGGCAACAGCAGAATCAGCAATGCTTGCTGTCCGACAGAAATGGGAGTTGCGGGCGGCACGGTGGCACAGTGGTTAGCATTGCTGCCTACGGCGCTGAGGACCCGGGTTCGAATCCCGGCCCTGGGTCACTGTCCGTGTGGAGTTTGCACATTCTCCCCGTGTCTGCGTGGGTTCCGCCCCCACAACCCAAAGATGTGCAGGGTAGGTAGATTGGCCACGCTAAATTGCCCCTTAATTGGAAAAAATAATTGGGTACTCTAAATTTAGACAAAAAAGAAAGAAATGGGAGTCGCAGTGTGACCTTAAATTGTTGAACTCGCAGCTGAGTCCAGGAGGTCGTTGAGAGCGCGCCCAATGGAAAAATGAGGGACAGTCCCACCAGTTTACGTTGAGCTTCATTGGAATAGTGTCGAAGGGTGAGGACAGAGAGGTTAGAGTGCGAATGGGGGGGGTGGGGGGGGAGGTGTAGAAATAGTGTTGTTGCCTAACCCTTTCCTGATTGTTCCAGTTTTCACTTGACAAAAGCCTTGTGCAGGACGCCCAGCATTGGCTGGCCCCTGAATTCCAACAAGAGGAGGAGTTTCCACCAGGACTTGACAATCTCGGCCTAATCGTTTACAATTCACAAGCTTGTCCTGGTCACCCCCCCCCCCCCCCCCCCCCCATCCTCCTCACTGTGCGAGGGGACACCATGACTGGACAGGGTTCCGCAGTGGGGTATCTGCCTGAGCAGAGGTGGCTAAGGGCTTATCTCATTTAAGCATTTTGGATGATTGATGAATGTGAATGGGTTGATAAAGAGAAGCTATTTCTCTGGTGGAATGGGGCGGTGCAGAACAAGGATGAATAATCTTCAAATGAGAGCCAGGTTGTTATGGGATGATGTCGGGAAGCACGACTTCGCACAAAGGGGAGTGGCAATCCAGATCATACTCCCCCAAAATCCTGTGGAGGGCTGCAGGTCAGTTGAAAACATCAAAACTGAGATTGAAAATGTTGCCACGTCAGGGCATGAAAGCCTGTGGAGCCAAGGCTGGTAAATGGAGTTGATGAAGCTGAGTCATGATCTAATTGAATAAATGGGATAGGATTGAGGGGCTGAATGGCACCCCTGTGTTCCCATGTTGTCTTGTATTAAAGGCACCAATTGTTAATGCATCAACCCATCAGCTGATGAACAGAGCAGTGTGTTTGTTCCAATATCTTTGCACTGCGAAGTTTGCCAAATTGGCTCCATGTTCAAATGACCAAAGGTTAACTTTAAGAGCTCTACATGATGGGAGATCCTGCAGTTTAAATGTGCGCAAGATTTTGGCCTAGTTACAGTTTTGAGTCTCGCTCCAGGACTTGAGAACGTCATCGAAGCTGACACTCGAGTGGAGCGATGAGGAATCGTCGCACGTACTGCCTTCGAGGTGAGGTATTAAACCGGAACAATCCATGGCCTCTCCTCTCCATATGTCTGTCACCTCCTCCAGTAACATCCCTGCTCCTCTGTCATTCTATCCTTTCTCACTTCCCCAGTTTTCTTTGGCTTCAGCTGCCCTAAACTCTGGAATTCGCTCCCGAAACTTCGCCACACCTCTCTCCTCCTCCGAGACTTTCCTCAAAGCTGATCTCTCTTGGCCAAACTTTTGCTCACCTGTACTGACGTCCAAATTACCGAACAGCACGTCTTTCGGGACTTGTGGGAGGAAGCCGGAGGAAACCCACGCAGACACGGGGAGAAAGTGCAGACTCCGCACAGACAGTGACCCAAGCCGGGAATCAAACCTGGTACCCTGGCTCTGTGAAGCAACAGTGCTAATCACTGTGCTACCGTGCTGCCCAACCCTTTTATTATTTAAATGCTCGTAGACAACCTTGGGATTCCCTTTCATGTTCTCTGCCCGTCTCTTTCCGTGCTTGCCCTCTGGACCGTCCATATTCAAGCTGACTCTCCATTGTATTGCTACCTGACCTCTGACATACACGTAGCTCTTGTCTTCCTTTTCATCTTCATCCCTCTTTCATCATCCCAGGGTGCTCCGGATTTATTTATCCGCCTTTTCCGCCCCCCCACCCCCTTTCAAGGAAATACACATTGACATTGTCTGCAGTACTATTGATGGCCCATTGTTCGACCACCGTCTTATCTGCCAACGTTTGATTCCAACTCACTCGACTCAGATGCACTCTCGCCCCATCGTGTAGCCTTTACACCAGTTATTTATCCCTGCTCTGGATTGTTCCTTGTCTTTTTCAGTAGCCAACCTAAAACAATACGATGTAACGGTCACTGTCCCCTAAATGCTCTCCCATTGATATTTGATCCACTTCGGAACCAGGCAGGCCAAGGCAGGCCAGCAGCACGGTTCGATTCCCGTACCAGCCTCCCCGAGCAGGCGTCGGAATGTGGCGACTAGGGGCTCTTCACAGTAACTTCATTTGAAGCCTACTTGTGACAATGTTGGAACCAACAGTTCTACGGGCACGTGCTTGTAGGATTAGAATAGCTGTTTTAATATACTTACAACAGAGCCAGCCTGTTAGCCGTTGAACTTTCGGTGAACTGGCTGGCTGACCCTGTGGCACGGATCTTTATACAGCAGCTCCAGGGGGGAGGAGTCCTGGGCGGAGCCAAGGGAGGAGCCCAGTACAAACTCTCGAGTCCTCCCAGAGCTACTCCCCCTGGTGGTCAGGTAGTGCAACTGCGCTTACAATATTGATGCATATATATACAGATTATAATACAGTGTGAATTCTCATTCACCACAGACAATAAGCGATTTTAATTTTCATTTTCATTTCAACAGTGTCCTCTCATCAGACTGGAAACATACAGCTGGAGAGAATGATCTTGAACACATTCCAGGATCTCTCAAACGCTCTTGCCCCTTCGCAGTATTCCTATCTCAGTCTAAATTTGGATAACTGAAGTCTCCCATTGGTGCAATAATTCTTGCACCTCCCTGTAATCCTTTTTTGCAAGCTTGTTTCTCCACATCCCTTCTACTAGCTGGAGGTCTCTGCACTACACTATTTTCATTCCTTGCCTCCGTGCCAGAGAAATTCTGTCTTTGAGCCCTCTGGGATATCCTCTCCCTCCAATACTACAATGCCATCTTTAATCATTTCTGCCACTCCCGTGCCCACCCCCTTTTTCCTCCTTCCTGTCTTTCTTAAACACCTTATACCCAGGAATATTGAACACTCACTGCTGCCATTCTTTGAGCCAGGTCTGTGTTACAGCAATAATATCGTTGTTCCATTTGCCAACCTGTGTCTGTTGTTCACCCATCTTATTACCCACACTGTGCACTCACATACTTGCATATTAATCCTGATTTCGGCTTTGTTTGACTTCCGTCCTTTCTCTGGTCCAATCTAATGACTTTTTAACCACAGCCTATTCTAACTGGAGCAAACTCGCCAAGTATTCCAATTAAACGGCTAGCTCTTCAGCTCCAAAGGGCAGCACGGTAACATTGTGGATAGCACAATGGCTTCACAGCTCCAGGGTCCCAGGTTCGATTCCGGCTTGGGTCACTGTCTGTGCGGAGTCTGCACATCCTCCCTGTGTGTGCGTGGGTTTCCTCCGGGTGCTCCGGTTTCCTCCCACAGTCCAAAGATGTGCAGGTTAGGTGGATTGGCCATGATAAATTGCCCTTAGTGTCGAAAATTGCCCTTAGTGTTGGGTTGGGTTACTGGGTTATGTGGATAGGGTGGAGGTGTTGACCTTGGGTAGGGTGCTCTTTCCAAGAGCCGGTGCAGACTCGATGGGCCGAATGACCTCCTTCTGCACTGCAAATTCTATGAAAGGAAAGCCATTCGGCCTCTCTCTCTCTCTCTCTCTCTTTCTCCTCCCTCCCTCCCTCCCTCTCTCTCTCTCTCTCTCTCTCTCTCTCTCTCTCTCTCCCCACCCTCCCACCCTCCCTCTCTCTCTCTCTCTCCCCCTCCCTCCCTCCCCCTCCCTCCCTCCCTCTCTCTCTCTCTCCCTCTCTCCCTCCCTCCCTCCCTCCCTCCCTCTCTCTCTCTCTCTCTCTCTCCCTCCCTCCCTCCCTCCCTCCCTCCCTCCCTCCCTCCCTCCCTCCCTCCCTCCCTCCCTCCCTCCCTCCCTCCCTCCCTCCCTCCCTCCCTCCCTCCTCCCCCTCTCTCTCTCTCTCTCTCTCTCCCTCCCCCTCTCGCTCTCCCCTCTCTCTCTCTCTCTCTCTCTCTCTCTCCCCCTCTCTCTCCACAGATGCTGCCAGACCTGCTGAGTCATTCCAACATTTTCTGTTTTTATTCCAAGGATTCTACTCTCTCTCGTGTGTCCTCCTCATCAGCTCACACTCCTTTACTTCCCGATGCTTGTTTCTCTCGTTCCCGCAAGGACATGAATCCCAGTCCTGTTAACGGTGGAAACCGTTGTCCTTGTCCAGGTCCCGCCTGCCCCAGGGCTGGTCCCAGGGCCTCAGTAATGTAAAGTCCTCCCTCTGTCTCCCTTTCTGCAGCCACGCGTTGACCTGCTCAAACCTGCTCGGCTTGTGCTCGCTCGCACGTGGCGCTGGGAGTGATCCCGCGTCTACTGCTCGCCAGGTCTGGCTTTTTAATTCCCTTCCGAGCTCCCTGAAATCTGCTTTCAGACCCTCCTCCCTTTTTCTCCGTTGGTCACTGAATAAATAAAGGGGAGGCGGTGGTGTAGTGGCATTGTCGCTGGACGGGTAATCCAGAGACCCGGACTGCTGCTCTGGGAAGCCAGGTTCCAATCCCACCAGGGCAGATGGTGACATTTGAATTCAATAAAAATCCTGAATTAAAAGTCGAAAGGTGACCATGAAACTTGTCGTAAAAACCCATCTGGTTCACCAATGTCCTTCAGGGAAGGAAATCTGCCGTCCTTACCCGGTCTGGCCTCCATGTGACCCACAGCAATGTGTTTGACTCTTAAATGTCCTCTGGGATGGACAATAAATGCTGGTCCAGCCAGCGACACCCACATCCCCGTGCCCACACCCAGTGGGGGGGCTCCGTGCCCACACCCAGCGGGGGGGCTCCGTCCCTCCGTGCCCACACCCAGCGGGGGGGCTCCGTCCCTCCGTGCCCACACCCAGCGGGGGGGGGCTCCGGCCCTCCGTGCCCACACCCAGCGGGAGGGCTCCGGCCCTCCGTGCCCACACCCAGCGGGGGGGCTCCGTGCCCACACCCAGCGGGGAGGGCTCCGTCCCTCCGTGCCCACACCCAGCGGGGGGGCTCCGTGCCCACACCCAGCGGGGGGGCTCCGTCCCTCCGTGCCCACACCCAGCGGGGGGGCTCCGTCCCTCCGTACCCACACCCAGCGGGGGCTCCGTGCCCACACCCAGCGGGGGGCTCCGTCCCTCCGTGCCCACACCCAGCGGGGGCTCCGTGCCCACACCCAGCGGGGGCTCCGTGCCCACACCCAGCGGGGGGGCTCCGTCCCTCTGTACCCACACCCAGCGGGGGGGGGCTCCGTGCCCACACCCAGCGGGGGCTCCGTCCCTCCGAGCCCACACCCAGCGGGGGCCCCGTGCCCACACCCAGCGGGGGGCTCCGTCCCTCCGTGCCCACACCCAGCGGGGGGCTCCGTCCCTCCGTGCCCACACCCAGCGGGGGCTCCGTCCCTCCGTGCCCACACCCAGCGGGGGGGGGGGGGCTCCGTGCCCACACCCAGCGGGGGGCTCTGTGCCCACACCCAGCGGGGGCTCCGTGCCCACACCCAGCGGGGGCTCCGAGCCCACACCCAGCGGGGGGGGCTCCGTCCCTTCCTGTTCGCGCTCACACCCATTGTATAGAATTCTATATTCAAGAAGGGGAGTAGAGCCAACCCTGGTAATTATAGACCTGTGAGCCTTACTTCAGTTGTGGGTAAAATGTTGGAAAAGGTTATAAGAGATAGGGTTTATAATCATCTTGAAAAGAACAAGTTGATTAGCGATACTCAACACGGTTTTGTGAAGGGTAGGTCATGTCTCACAAACCTTATGAGTTTTTTGAGAAGGTGACCAAACAGGTGGATGAGGGTAAAGCGGTTGATGTGGTGTATATGGATTTCAGTAAGGCGTTTGATAAGGTTCCCCACGGTAGGCTATTGCAGAAAATAAGGAAGTATGGGATTGAAGGTGATTTAGCGGTTTGGATCAGTAATTGGCTAGCTGAAAGAAGACAGAGGGTGGTGGTTGATGGCAAATGTTCATCCTGGAGTTCAGTTACTAGTGGTGTACCGCAAGGATCTGTTTTGGGGCCACTGCTGTTTGTCATTTTTATAAATGACCTGGAAGAGGGTGTAGAAGGATGGGTTAGTAAATTTGCAGATGACACGAAGGTCGGTGGAGTTGTGGATAGTGCTGAAGGATGTTATAGGTTACAGAGAGACATAGATAAGCTGCAGAGCTGGGCTGAGAGGTGGCAGATGGAGTTTAATGCGGAAAAGTGTGAGGTGGTTCACTTTGGAAGGAGTAACAGGAATGCAGAGTACTGGGCTAATGGCACGATTCTTGGTAGTGTAGATGAACAGAGAGATCTCGGCATCCAGGTACATAAATCCCTGAAAGTTGCCACCCAGGTTAATAGGGCTGTTAAGAAGGCATATGGTGTGCTAGCCTTTATAAGCAGGGGGATTGAGTTTCGGAGCCACAAGGTCATGCTGCAGCTGTACATAACTCTGGTGCGGCCACACCTGGAGTACTGCGTGCAGTTCTGGTCACCACATTATAGGAAGGATGTGGAAGCTTTGGAAAGGGTTCAGAGGAGATTTACTAGGATGTTGCCTGTTATGGAGGGAAGGTCTTACGAGGAAAGGCTCAGGGACTTGAGGTTGTTTTCGTTAGAGAGGAGAAGGCTCAGAGGTGACTTAATAGAGACATATAAGATAGTCAGAGGGTTAGATAGAGTGGATAGTGAGAGTCTTTTTCCTCGGATGGTGATGACCAACATGAGGGGACATAGCTTTAAATTGAGGGGTGGTAGATATAGGACAGATGTCAGAGGCAGTTTCTTTACTCAGAGAGTAGCAGGGGTGTGGAACGCCCTGCCTGCAACAGTAGTAGACTCGCCAACTTTAAGGGCATTTAAGTGGTCACTGGATAGACATATGGATGAAAATGGAATAGTGTAGGTCAGATAGGCTTCAGATGGTTTCACAGGTCGGCGCAACATCGAGGGCCGAAGGGCCCGTACTGCGCTGTAGTGTTCTATGTTCTAAACATTAGCCTCCACTACACTGTATGGCCCTCGGTAAAACCCTCGATGTTTGTCCTTTTCGTTGCTCCTTCCACATGAACTCTCTCCCGCTACACGAGCCGTTTCCGCCGGCAGGCACAGACTGAAGATAATTGAGAAAAGAGCCAGAGAGGGGAGATGAGGTTTTGCTCTTTCTCAGCACGTTGTTACAGTGTGGAGCGTGTAGCCAGGGCGATGGAAGCAGATTCAACAGGAACTTTCAAACAGAAACTGGAGAAATACTGGGAAAGGAGTAATTTACAGCAGTGCAGGAGGAGAGTTGGGGGGGGGGAGTGGGACCAGCTGGATGGCTCTTTGGAAAAGCTGCCACCGGCTCGATGGGCTGAATGGACTGCAGTGTGTGTGTGTGTAGCACTTACAGGAAAGCCACGCAGGTCTTACTCAAATTATATTGATTTAAAGGTTGGTGGGTTTACGGGAGCAGCCATTCCCAGCGTATGTGACGTTATTGCAGGGCACCATGCAGATATTGGATGAAGTGGCCTCTTATCCCACGCCTGACGATTTGAGAGAGTCTGGGGCCTCACTGTGTCGACATGGTGACGTGATCGAAGCAGCGATGGCATTGGCTGCGGCTTTGATGTGGCTGTCGGGTGCGTCACTGGGTTGACTCACCCGCTGCAGAACTCGACGTGAGACCATTAGGAATAAAAACAGAGTTTGGGGGGGGGGGGAGAGAGAGAGGAGGGGGGGGGGGGAGAGAGAGGAGTGGGGGGGGGAGAGAGAGAGGAGTGGGGGGGGGGGAGAGAGAGGAGTGGGGGTGGGGAGAGGAGTGGGGGTGGGGAGAGGAGTGTGGGGGGGGAGAGGAGTGGGGGGGGAGAGAGAGGAGTGGGGGGGGAGAGAGAGGAGTGGGGGGGGAGAGAGAGGAGTGGGGGGGGAGAGAGAGGAGTGGGGGGGGAGAGAGAGGAGTGGGGGGGGAGAGAGAGGAGTGGGGGGGGAGAGAGAGGAGTGGGGGGGGGAGAGAGAGGAGTGGGGGGGGGAGAGAGAGGAGTGGGGGGGAGAGAGAGGAGTGGGGGGGAGAGAGAGGAGTGGGGGGGAGAGAGGAGTGGGGGGGAGAGAGGAGTGGGGGGGGAGGGAGAGAGGAGTGGGGGGGGGAGGGAGAGAGGAGTGGGGGGGAGGGAGAGAGGAGTGGGGGGGGGGAGGGAGAGAGGAGTGGGGGGGGGAGAGAGAGAGGAGTGGGGGGGAGAGAGAGAGGAGTGGGGGGGGAGAGAGAGAGAGGAGTGGGGGGGGAGAGAGAGAGGAGTGGGGGGGGAGAGAGAGAGAGAGAGAGGGGGGGAGAGAGAGGTGGGGGGGGAGAGAGAGGTGGGGGGGAGAGAGAGTGGGGGGGGAGAGAGGAGTGGGGGGGGGAGAGAGGAGTGGGGGGGGGAGAGAGAGGAGTGGGGGGGGGAGAGAGAGGAGTGGGGGGGGAGAGAGAGGAGTGGGGGGGGGAGAGAGAGGAGTGGGGGGGGAGAGAGAGGAGTGGGGGGGGGAGAGAGAGGAGTGGGGGGGGGCGGGAGAGAGGAGTGGGGGGGGGCGGGAGAGAGGAGTGGGGGGGGCGGGAGAGAGGAGTGGGGGGGGGGCGGGAGAGAGGAGTGGGGGGGGCGGGAGAGAGGAGGAGGGGGGGGAGAGAGAGAGGAGTGGGGGGGAGAGAGAGAGGAGTGGGGGGGAGAGAGAGAGGAGTGGGGGGGAGAGAGAGAGGAGGGGGGGGGAGAGAGAGGAGTGGGGTGGGGGTGGGGGGGGGAGAGGAGAAATCATCCTTTTGAAAGGTGGCTTGAGCCATTGGGGTGGGTGTGGAAGGAGATGTAGGTCCCATTTTCAGCCTGTGATTTTTCTGCGCACCGTTTAAGAAGCGACACACTCCACACCCTTGCAGACGCAGCTTCTGGCCTCTTCAGCAGCGATTTGCGTGCTGGCTCTGTTGCCATGGCAATGGCCAAGTCTTTCTTGCGACTGTGCAGCCAAAGGCCCCGTCTCTCCCTGATGCGACTAAGGGTTGCAAGGCCACAGAGGAAAGTTGGTTGCGGACTGTTTGAACGGGGGAAGAGTTGGCCTTTGATAAATGTGGAGCACGAGGTTCAAAGGGAACGTTTGTGGGGAAAGAGCAGGAGAGTGAGACGAATTGGAAAGAGCCGGCGCAGACGTGGTGGTGTCTCTCCGTTCTGTGTGCCTCAGTGTCCTGAGCCCCACCTCGAATTCCGTGTGGCGGCACGGTAGCACAGTGGTTAGCACTGTTAATTCACAGCACCGTGGGCCCCGGGTTCGATTCCCGGCTTGGGTCACTGTCTGTGCGGAGCCTGCACGTTCTCCCCGTGTCTGCGTGGGTTTCCTCCGGGTGCTCCGGTTTCCTCCCACAGTCCAGAAAGAGGAAAAGGAGAAGAAAATTGCTTATTGTCACAAGTAGGCTTCAAATGAAAATGAAATAAAAATCGCTTATTGTCACGAGTAGGCTTCAATTAAGTTACTGTGAAAAGCCCCTAGTCACCACATTCCGGCGCCTGTCCGGGGAGGCTGGTACGGGAATTGAACCTGTGCTGCTGGCCTGCTTGGTCTGCTTTAAAAGCCAGCTCTTTAGCCCAGTGTGCTAAACCAGCCCCAGACGTGCTTGTTAGGTAAATTGGACATTCTGAATTCTCCCTCTGTACCTGAACAGATGCCGGAATGTGGCAACTAGGTTTTCACAGTAACTTCGTTGCAGTGTTAATGTAAGCCTGCTTGTGACACTAATAAAGATTATTATTATTAATGTCCCAGGTACGTAAGTAAAGTTAGCGATAAATGAGCTTTCAATAAGCTCTGCTCCCCTGGGGTATGGAGGTGGACGGGGACAAAAATAAAATCAACATTTATCATCAATGGCTGTTGATTCTTGCCCTCTGAACGCTTGATTAGAACTTCACAACAGAGGGACAGGCCGTTCGGCCTGCCGGGTCCATGCTGGCCCTTGTGCTCCACATGAGCCCTCCTTCCCACTCTTCTTTGTTTTGCTCATCCAGTTTCTTAAGTTTATCTTAACTACCTGAGGCAGAGTCCCATGTTCTCTGAGCAAAGAAATTTCTCCTCAATTCCCTGTTGGATTTCTCTTTAATAAAACCATGTTGACTCGGTCTAATCATGTTGTGCTTTGCTAAATGAATTATTCAACCTTCCTTAATAATAGATTCCAGCATTTCCCAACAACTGATATTTGGCCATTCGGCCCGCAGTTCGTTGTTTTCTCTCGTCCCTCCTTTCTTGAAAAGTGGAGTAACATTTCATAGACTAGAATCATACAGTACCGAAAAGGCCCTTTGATCCATCAAGCCTGCACCAACAAAACATAAAAACACACTAAATCTACACTAATCCCACTTATAGTAATAATCTTTATTAGTGTCGCAAGTAGGCTGACATTAACACTGCAATGACGTTGTGGGAAAAGCCCTTAGTCGCCACATTCCAGCTCCTGTTCGGGTACACTGAGGGAGAATTCAGAATGTCCAATTCACCTAACGAGCACGTCTTTCGGGACTTGTGGGAGGAAACCGGAGCACCCGGAGGAAACCCACACAGACACGGGGAGAATGTGCAAACTCAACACGGACAGTGACCCAGAGCCGGGATCGAACCTGGGTCCTCGGCACCGTGAGGCAGCAGTGCTAACCACTGCACCACCGTGCTGCCCTTAACAGCTTGCATTTATACAGCACCTTTAATGGTGCAAACCTCGGCACTTTGCGGGAGCAGTTATCAAGAACCATGTAAGATATAGAAGCAGAAGTAGGCCACTCAGCCCATCGAGTCTGCTCTGCCATTCATTGTGACAACGGCTGTTCTGATAATCCTCAACTCCACTTTCCCATCGTTTCCCCTCGGTTCCCTCAATGATTAAAAATCTGTCTCTCAGCCTGGAACATACGTAACGGCCCAGCCTCTACAGCTCTCTGCGGTAAAGGATGCCACAGATTCAGTATCCTCTGAGAGAAGAAATTCCTCCTCATCGCTGTCTTCAATGAGCGACTCCTTATTCCCTCTGATCCTGGACTCTCCCACAAGGGAAAACAGCCTCTCAGCATCGACCTTGTCAAACCCCCTGAGAATCCGGCATGTCTCAATAATCATTTATTATATATTTTTAATTATCATCACAATTAGGCTTACATTAACACTGCAATGAAGTTACTGTGAAAGGCCCTAGTCACCACATTCCGGCGCCTGTTCGGGTACACAGAGGGAGAATTCAGAATGTCCAATTCACCTATGGCATGTCTTTCGGGACTTGTGTGAGGAAACCAGAGCACCCGGAGGAAACCCACGCAGACACGGGGAGAACGTGCAGACTCCGCACAGACAGTGACCCAAGCCGGGAATCAAACCCGGGACCCTGGCGCTGTGAAGAAACAGCGCTAACCACTGTGCTACCGTGCCGCCCGTAACTTCCCAGTACTTGGTCCATAGCCTTGAATGTTACGACATTCCAAGCGCTCATTCAAGTACTTTTTAAAGATTGTGAGGTTTCCTGCCGCAACTACCCTCCCGGGCCGCACATTCCAGATTCCCACCACCTTCTGGGAGAAAAGGATTTTCCTCAAATCCCCTTTGAACCTCTTGCCTTTCACCTTAAAATTATGCCCCCATGTTATTGACCCTTCAACTAAGGGGAAACAGCTGCTTTCTATCCACCCTGTCTATGCCCCTCATAATAGTGTACGCCTCAATCACGTACCCTCTCAGCCTTCCCTGCTCCAAAGAAACAACTCGAGCTTATCCAGCCTCTCTTGATAGCTAAAATGCTCCAACCCAGACAACATCCTGATGAATCTCCTCTGTACCCTTCTCCAACACAATCGCATTCTCCCTATAGAGTGACGACAAGAACTGAACACCCCACTTCAGCTTTGCCAACTTCTAATCTACTGGGGCCATTTCCCACTGGAATTCCATAAGGAATTCTGGAAAATCAGAGCTAGCACATTCGCTGTCTCTGCAGGTATCTCCAAGGGTGGGTGGCATGGTAGCACAGTGGTTAGCACTGTTGCTTCACAGTGCCAGGGTCCCAAGTTCGATTCCCGGCTTGGGTCACTGTCTGTGCGGAGTCTGCACGTTCTCCCCGTGTCTGCGTGGGTTTCCTCCGGGTGCTCCGGGCTCCTCCCACAAGTCCCGAAAGACGTGCTGTTAGGTGGATTGGACGTTCTGAATTCTCCCTCTGTGTACCCGAACAGGCACCGGAGTGTAGCGACTAGGGGATTTTCACAGTAACTTCATTGCAGTGTTAATGTCAGCCTACTTGTGACAATAAAGATTATTATTATTAGGCTATCGGGTCACATGGATTTGTTGGATGTCAGTCCCTTACACTTTCCCAGTATTTTCCTCTGCTGATAATACTTCCCTCTGTCCGTTCCTGGTGTGAAACTTAGTATTCCAATGTGGAGATAGACACACAATATTTGTTCAGTCGTAGAATCATAGAATTTACAGTGCAGAAGGAGGTCATTCGGCCCATCAAGTCTACACTGATCCATGAATGACTGTTAAGTAATGGGTTAAGAGACATTGCAATTAGTTGTCTCATTTATGTTAAGTGTTCAATGACTGTCTCATTTATGTTAAGTGTTCAATGATTGACACTGATATGTAAAGGGACTTCAGGTGGACTCTGGAGCTTGTGATGATCTGTAGAGTTCTGTGCAGAGTGAGTTTGAACCATTAAAGGTGTGTTGGTGAAAAAGGAGCTGAACTCTTGCCTCTTCATACCACAGCATCTAGTACATGCTAACAATGACCACCTTTCCTAAGCCCACACCTCCACCCTAACCCGCAACCCCACCTAACTTTTGGACACTACGGGGCAATATTAGTATGACCAATCCACCTAACCTGCACATCTTTGGACTGTGATGGAAAACTGGAGCACCCGGAGGAAACCCACGCAGATACAGGGAGAACTTGCAGACTCCGCACAGACAATGATCCAAGCCGGGAATCGAACCTGGGTCCCTGGCGCTGTGAAGCAGCAGTGCTAACCACTGCTACCGTGCTGCCCACAGTTGCCCTTTCCTCGTTTACAATGATTTCTCCTGCCCCTGCTTTTAGGTGACCAACGTTTACTTTAGCTACTCGCTTCCTTTTTGTACGCTTATAAGTTCTTGTCTGTTTTTACATTCCTGGCTAGTTTATTCTCATTCAATTTTTCTTCCTTTTTATTAACTTTCTGGTGGCCCTTTCCTGGTTTCTAAAACACTCCCAATTCTCAGATTTGCAACATCTAATACTACCCTTAACTTCCTGAGTTAAGGGCAGCACGGTGGCACCGTGGTTAGCATTGCTTCCTATGGCGCTGAGGACCTGGGTTCGAATCCCGGCCCTGGGTCACTGTCTGTGAGGAGTTTGCACATTCTCCCCGTGTCTGCGTGGGTTTCGCCCCCACAACCCAAAGATGTGCAGGGTAAGTGGATTGGCCACGCTAAATTGCCCCCTTAATTGGAAAAAAATAATTGGGTACTCTAAATTTATTTTTTAAAAACTTCCCGAGTTAGCCGTGGATGGACCTTTCTTTTGAGTTTTTATATTGTTTTTATAAATTTCGAGTACCCAATTCATTTTTTCCAATTAAGGTGCAATTTCGCGTGACCAATCCACCTACCCTGCACATCTGTGGGTTGTGGGGGTAAAACCCACGCAGACACGGGGAAAATGTGCAAACTCCACACGGACAGTGACCCAGAGCTGGGATCGAACCTGGGACCTCAGCACCGTGAGGCAGCAATGCTAACCACTGTGCCACCATGCTGCCCGATGGAATGTATTTTTATTGAACATTTTGAATTGTTTCTTTTGAATGTTTCCTGTACGTATTAGTCTATTTACCCAACCAACCATGGCCAGTTCTCCCCTCATATCAGTGTAATTGGCTTTGTTTCAGTTTAAGACTCTTCGCTGCGATTAGAGTAGGTCACTTTCAAACCTAACGTGGTATTCAATGGTATTATGATCACTATTTCTCAGTGGGTCTTTTAGTACAACATTACTAATTAATCCTGCTTCATTACACAATACTATATCGAAGATAATTTTATCCCTGTTCAATTCTGCAACCGATTGCTCCAAAAAACAGTCCTGAAAGCATTCTGCATTCAAAAAGCATCTGAACAGATACCAAACGTACTAATCAGACCGGCTACATTTTCCTCCAAATCGTTCATGTACACCACAAACTACAGAGGCCCCAGCACCAATCCCTGTGGGACACCACTAGTCACAACCTTCCATTCAGAAAAACACCCTCTACTACTACCCTTTGCCTTTTGTGACCGAGCCAGATCTGTATCCCACTGCGGGCATCTCTTGCCTTTACAAGACCGCCACTTCCAACTTTAAATCATCAATTCATTCTAGGAACCACGGGCCTGCCACGTGGCACAGCAGAAATTGCAAATCAAAGACTGAATTCACTGTAAACTGTAAAGTGCATGATCTTTACCTGTGTCTTATCTTTGTGTGTGCATGCATGTATTTGAATCATAGTATGTGATGCATTAATTCATGGTAAGTGTGAGAGAATAAATAACTGATTTATTTTAAACACACAAAAGCTTGCTGCTGAATTATTTAATTGCCATACACACTCTAAAGGTAAGAAATGGCATTCTTCAAGTAAAACATACCGAATACAAAGATATGAAAGCAAATCCATTCTGCCTGTAACACTATACTAGATCTGGACCATCTCCATCTGATTTTACTTCTTAAACAAACACGATAGCTGACTCTAGTTGTTTTGCATCATAGAATCATAGGATTTACAGTGCAGAAGGAGGCCATTCGGTCCGTTGAGTCTGCACCAGCTCTTGGAATGAGCACCCTACTTAAGCCCACGCCTCCACCCTATCTCTGTAACCCAGTAACCCCACCTCACCTTTTATGGACACTACGGGGCACTTTTTCATGGCCAATCCACCTAACCTGCACATCTTTGGACTGCGGGAGGAAACCGGAGCACCCGGAGGATACACACGTAGACACGGGGAGAACGTGCAGACTCCGCACAGACAGTGACCCAAGCCGGGAATCGAACCTGGGACCCTGGAGCTCTGAAGCAACAGTGCTAACCATTGTGCTACCCTGATATAGAATAGCACAGCACAGGAGGCCATTTGGCCCATCGAGCCTGTGCTGCCATTCATGAAGATGGATTCAGTTAGCCACACTGATCCTTCACTTTCCCAGTACCACTGCAATGTTTTTGCTTCCAATATTTACCCAATTTCCTATCGACAGATACTGGGGAATCTGAATCCACTACACAATCTGGCAGTGCATTCCAAATGCTAAAAACTCACCCCTCAAAATAAAGGCTTTCCTCATGTTGCCTCTGGTTCTTTTGCCAATCACCTTACGTCTGTGCCCTTGGCTTACCAGCCCCTGAAAACAGAGTAAATAAAGAGAAAATCCATCATTGGTTCAAACACCTCAATCAAACGTTCTGCCTGTCTTCTCTGTTCTCAGGATAACAACTCTGGCTCGCCCAGTCTATCTCTGTAAGCAGGATGCAGGAGGAGGCCAATTGGTTCTCCAAATGTGCTCCACCAAGGGCATCATGGTGGCACAGTGGTTAGCACTGCTGCATCACGGCGCCCAGGACCCAGGTTCGATCCTGGCCCCGCGTCACTGTCCGTGTGGTCTTAACTGCATTTTTCTGTCTGCCCTCCTTAAACCTTGGGCGCGATTCTCCCGAGTTACGAAAAATCGGGAAGCTGGCGTCAAAAACGGGCGCGTTTGACGCCAGCCTCCGCCCCCCCCCCCCCCGACCGGGAACCGATTCTGCTCCCCGGTCGGGGCTAGCATCGCGCGGCCGTGAACTCCGGCATCGCGGGCTTAATGAACTTTGTTAAGCCCGTTAACCAAAGTTAGCAACGGCTGACGCGTCAGATGACGTCAGTCGCACATGCGCGGATTGGACGACTCCAACCCGCGTATGCGCGGATGACGTCATCACGCATATGCGTGAAACCCGCGCATGCGCGGGCCGGTATGCCCCTCAGCCGCCCCGCAAATGGATCCAGCGCGGCGGCGGAGGGAGAAAGAGTGCGCGGGTTAAGTACCCGCTGCCCGCGATCGGGGGCCCACCGATCGCGGGCCCATGGCACCCTTGGCACGGCCGTGGTACTGCCGTGCCAATCGGTGCCATGGTTCCCCAGATCGGGACTTTACGGCCGTTTTTACGAACGGTCAGTCCAGGCGTGTTTTACGTTCATAAAAACGGCCGTAAGGGCCTTGGAAATCGGCCCATCGGCCAGGGGAGAATCGCTGCTCGCCGTAATAAAACGGCGATCAGCGATTCGTGTCGGGGGGCGGGCGTGGGGGGGGGGGGGAGAATAGCGGGAGGGCGTCGGACCAGCGTGTCCGTAAAAATTTACGCCGCCCGCTATTCTCTGATTTTTCGTAAGTCCGGAGAATTGCGCCCCTTGATTGTAACTAGGTCGTGTGTTCTAGGGAGGAGATAATCGGGCTGATTTCGCAATCCAGCTCTCAGTCTGTAACATTGTAGGTAGCAGATGAGGAACTTATCAGCTATGATCGAATGGCGGAGCAGACTCGATGGCCTAATTCTGCTCCTATATCTTATGAACTTTGACTCTCCTGTCGACTGGAAAAATCTGTCAAAATCGGCCTTGAATACACTCAGTGGCCCTCCTCGGCTTCTGCTGCTCTCTGGTGTAGACAATTCTGCACACCAGCCAAGCTCGAGGGCAAATAAATTCTCCTCCGCTCCGACTTGTTCTTAATCCGTGTCCTCCGGTTCTGGTCTTTCCCACAAGAGGCAACGTCCTCACGGCATCCACCTTGTCAATTCCCCTCAGGATCCTGTATGTTGCCATAAAATTATTTCTCATTCTTTTAAACTCCATTGGGTTTGGTCCAACTTTTCCCCATAAGAAACGTTCTTCATGCCAGGAATGAGTTGAGTGGACCCTGCTTAGTCATAGAGACACACAGTGGAGAAAGAGGCCCTTTGGCCCAGCCTGTCTTCGCTGGCCATTAAGCACCGAACTATTCTAATCCCGTTTTCCAGCACTTGATCTGTATGTCGCCTTGTATGTTATGGCTGCGAACACAATTATATCATTTTGCGAATAAAGAGGCCAAAACTGTACACAGTATTCCCGGTGTGGTCTCACCAAGTTCCGGTTCAGCTAAATGGAAAATTCCCCTACTTTTATTGCAAGAGGGACGGAATATAAACACCAACATTCCATTTTTCTTCCTAACCACTTGCTGTAACTGCAAACTAACCTTTTGAGATCCGTGCACCAGCCAGATCCCTCTGTACCTGAGAGTTCTGCAATCTAGCTGTGAAGTGCGATGCTGTCTCTAGTCCCTGGTACCATTCTGGTATATCTCTTCCGCACCCCCTCCAAAGCCTTTGCATCCTTCCGAAAGTGTGTGGCGCTCGGTCCTGGACATAATACTCCAGCTGAGGTCCAACTAGGGTTTGAACTAAAAGATGGAGTTGTCCCCGACGAGCATCCTCCTGCCATGGAAGCCAACAGATTGCAGAGCAAGAAGATGGATTCTGGTTTAACAGCACAGTTTTAAAAAAATAAACATTTTATTGAGGTATTTTTTGGCACTGTAACAGCAGCAATATAAACAGAGTGCAAATACCACCTCCCTCCCTCCTAATCCCCCCTCCCCCCTGCTGACGATTAATTTTCCCGCGAAGAAGTCGATGAGCGGTTGCCACCTCCGGGTGATCCCTAACAGTGACCCTCTCAAGGCGAACTTGATTTTCTCCAAACAGAGAAAGGTAGCCATGTCCGATAGCCAGGTCTCCGACTTCAGGGGCTTTGAGTCCCTCCAAGCTAATAGTATCCGTCTCCGGGCTACCAGGGAAGCAAAGGCCAGAACGTCTGCCTCTTTCTCCTCCTGGATTCCCGGGTCTTCCGACACCCCGAAAATCGCCACCTCTGGACTCGATGCCACCCTTTTTTTAATACCTTGGACATGACGTCCACAAACCCCTGCCAAAATCCCCCAAGGATCGGACATGCCCAGAACATGTGGACATGGTTCCCTGGTCCTCCCGCACATTTTGCACACCTGTCCTCCACCCCAAAGAATCTGCTCATCCGGGCCACTGTCATGTGAGCCCGATGAACGACCTTAAATTGTATCAGGCTGAGCCTGGCACATGTTGCGGACGCATTGACTCTACTCAACGCGTCTGCCCATAGACCATCCTCTATCTCTCCTCCCAGCTCCTCCTCCCACTTGCGCTTCAGCTCCTCGGTCTGTGTCTCCTCCGACCCCATAAGTTCCTTATAAATGTCAGAAACGGTCCCCTCCCCTACCCACCCTCTGGAAACTACCCTGTCCTGAATCCCCCTTAGCGGTCGGAGCGGGAAGGTTTACGTATGAAGTCCCGCACCTGCAGATACCTGAATTTGTTTCCCCTCGCCCACCCAAACTTCTCCTCCAGCGCCCTCATACTCGGAAAGCTCCCCTCTGTGAACATATCCCCCATCCTCTCAATCCCCGCTCTCCGCCATATGCGGAATCCCCCATCCATACTTCCCGGGGCAAACCAGTGATTATTACAGATTGGGGACCAGACCGATGCTCCCTCTGCTCCCACATGTCTCCTCCATTGCCCCAGACTCTCAGGGTTGCCACCAGCACGGGGCTGGTGGAGTACTGTGCTGGCGGGAACGGCAGAGACGCAGTTACCAGCGCTCCCAAACTGGTGCCCTTGCATGAAGCTTCCTCCATACGCTCCCATGCCGACGCCCCCCCCCCCCCCCCCCCCCCCCCTCCCCCCCCCCCCCCAGCCACTTCCTGATCGTGGCTATATTAACTGCCCAGCTAAAGTTCGGCAGCGCCAGCCTGCCCTCTCCCTGACTCCACTTTAACAGCACAGTTGTGATTCATTGCAGATGAGTTGACCTATTAGATTGTGCGTGTGAGGTAAAGATTGCCTGCTGTTTGTATGCAACTAATTAACTGAGTCAAAGCACTTGGGGGGGGGGGGGGGGGGAATATTTTCGTGCGGAGAACAAATTCTGGACCAGGCCGTCTTGAAAGTTTGCAGGGAGCAGCTTCCAGAGGAACTTTCAAAAGCCAATTGGATGAGTACTGGAATAGGTCCCGAATGCAGGTTTATGGGGCATGGGGCTAAATTGGACAACTCTTTTTCAAAGAGCCAGTGTGATTTTGATTGTTATCTATGGGATCCTGCTGTGTATATGTTGACTGCCATCTTCACCATCGCAACAGTGTCAATGCTTCAAAAGCACATCATTGAATGTTGATGGCTTTGGGATATCCTGAAGTCATGTAAGTTGTAAATTGAGAGTAAATACTCCTTCATTTTGGTGATGGGTGTGGTACAGTTCAGACGGAATCTGAGTTGCTTGTGGCAACCGAAACTTTTACCTGCACGTTTTAGTCTGGAGCTCTGAATAGAGATGGTGGAGGCTCCCATTGTCTTTCCAAGTGGCTGACCAGGAATTTCTCCCACTCTTACCACCTGCCACTGGTGCGTTGGAAGGATTTTGCAGGTTGCATCTATCGAACCCCGATGGTGCAGAAGGAGGCCATTCAGCCCATCGAGTCACTACCGACCCTCTGAGAGAGAACTGTACCTAGGACCCCTGCCCTAGCCCCGAAACGTTGCCTGTGGCCAATCCACCTAACCTGCGCATCGTTGGACTGTAGGAGGAAACCGGAGCACCCGGAGGAAACCCAGGCAGACACGGGGAGAATGTGCAAACCCCACGAGGGCGGGAATTGAACCCTTGATCCTGGCGCTGTGAGGCAGCAGTGCTAACCGCTGTGCCGTCCATTGGCCATCAAACCCTCGAAACTGGGGCTTGTGGGCCAGAGGCAGCAGAGCTTCCGACTGCGCCACACATCCTCCCATTTCAGTCTGTCGATGGACCTTAAAATCGGGTGAATGATGCCCTGGTTGTGATGTTTTTGGTTTCTCCCCGTGTTCATTTGAAGGGTAGTCGAGGGGAAGTCACAGAACTAAAGCTAAAAAGACTTCTTTCTTTATTTAGATGGACTCTTTGGGCACTGCCAGGATGCCATGGTGCCAGCCAGGACCCAGTACGACATATCAGCTGCTGTCCTACAACGTCTACAGGAGACATTGAAGCAGCTGATGTTACAAGGTAGGGACCACAGAGGATAAGCTGCCCCATCCATTCAATTTTAAGGGGCACATACAGAGGATATGGTGGCCGAGTGAGAATGTCACTGGACCAGAGGCCCAGACTAATACTCACATCCCACCAGATCAACTGGTGGAATCTGAATTCAATTAATAAGATTTGGAATGTAAATCTAGTCATCTATTAGTTACTACTATCATCGGAAACCCCATCTGGTTCGCTAATGTCCTTTAGGGAAAGAAATCTGCTGTCCTTAACCGGTCTGGCCTACACGTGACTCCAGACCCACAGCAATGGCCGAGCGAGACACTCGGTTCAGGAGGGCTATCCCCTTCCCCTTTATACTGCCATTGTTCGCAATCCCAATGGATTCAATCACTTCCCATTCACTCCCATTGTACACAATCTCAATGGACCCAAACCCCTTCCCATTCACTCCCATTGTACAGAATCCCAATGGACCCAAACCCCTTCCCATTCACTCCCATTGTACGGAATTCTAATGGACCCAAACCCCTACACATTCACTCCCATTGTACGGAATCCCAATGCACCCAAACCCCTTCCCATTCACTCCCATTGTACACAATCTCAATGGACCCAAACCTCTTCCCATTCACTCCCATTGTACAGAATCCCAATGGACCCAAATTCCTTCCCATTCACTCCCATTGTACGGAATTCTAATGGACCCAAACCCCTACACATTCACTCCCATTGTACGGAATTCTAATGGACCCAAACCCCTTCCCATTCACTCCCATTGTACGGAATCCCAATGGACCCAAACCCCTTCCCGTTCACTCCCATTGTACGGAATTCCAATGGACCCAAACCCCTTCCCATTCACTCCCATTGTACGGAATTCTAATGGATCCAAACCCCTTCCCATTCACTCCCATTGTGCACAATCTCAATGGTCTCAAACCCCTTTCCATTCACTCCCATTGTACACAATCTCAATGGACCCAAACCCCTTCCCATTCACTCCCATTGTACACAATCTCAATGGATCCAAACCCCTTCCCATTCACTCCCATTGTACGGAATCCCAATGGACCCAAACCCCTTCCCATTCACTCCCGTTGTACACAATCTCAATGGACCCAAACCCCTTCCCATTCACTCCCATTGTACGGAATCCCAATGGACCCAAACCCCTTCCCATTCACTCGCATTGTACACAATCTCAATGGATCCAAACCCCTTCCTATTCACTCACATTGTACACAATCCCAAAGGACCTAAGCCCCTTCCCATTTATCCCTCGTGTTGATCCAGCTTGTATCTATACTTTTCACCTTGGCCATTGTGGTAGTGGGTTCCACTCTCTGAGTGAAGAGGATTCTCCCTAACTCCCTATTGGATTTATTAATGACTCTGATACTGATGATCATTAATTTATCTACACTGTTTATTTAAGTTTTTATACCTTTTTATCTCTCTCTCCCCCATCCTCCATGCCAAATGATTTAAACCTTCTTTATCAGAGGCTGTTTCTTTTGTTTAACTCGACCTCCAGTGTCTCTTGCATCTTTTTAGGGTTGTCATGGCAAGATGACGTCACCCAGTATGTGATCTCCATGGAGATGGAAAAGGTCCCCAAGCTCCGCCCTCAGCAGCGGCGATTGACCACCGTGCCATTGGCAGATGAGAGGTACAGTTCACTGAATAGCAAACACAGGAGGAGGGGTGCAAATCTGCTTCATAATGTAAACCGAATCTAATATAGGCAGTTAGCATTAGAAAGGCAGCAATACCTCGGAATATTCATGGTCTAAATCATTTCTGGTCCATTATTTGCTCACCAGCTCCTACTTCATAAAACTAACATCCTGCTCAATGGAGCTTTATTTACTTTTTGTTAGCCAAGACTTAATAGGATCCTTACTGTTGAGCTTTATTCTGTATCAAACTCCGTGCTGCACCTGTCCTGGGAGTGATTGATGGGGACAGTGTAGAGGAAGCTTTAATCTGTATCTAACCCCGTGCTGCACCTGTCCTGGGAGTGATTGATGGGGACAGTGTAGAGGGAGCTTTATTCTGTATCTAACCCCGTGCTGTACCTGTCCTGGGAGTGTTTGATGGGGACAGTGTAGAGGGAGCTTTACTCTGTATCTAACCCCGTGCTGTACCTGTCCTGGGAGTGTTTGATGGTGCCTGAAATACAATCCCATCGCAAAAGTGTTGTTTTGAAGAGCAAAAAATTAATATTTAGACGTTGACATAGAACATACAGTGCAGAAGGAGGCCATTTGGCCCATCGAGTCTGCACCGACCCACTTAAGACCTTACTTCCACCCCAGCCCCATAGCCCAATAACTCTTCCTAACCCTTTTTTGGACACGAAGGGCAATTTAGCATGGCCAATCCACCTAACCTGCACATCTTTGGACTGTGGGAGGAAACCGGAGCACCCGGAGGAAACCAACGCACACACGGGGAGAACGTGCAGACTCCGCACAGACAGTGACCCAAGCCGGGAATCGAACCTGGGACCCTTGCGCTGTGAAGCGACAGTGCTAACCACTGTGCTACTGTGCTATCCTCTGACATTATGACATTATTATTCAGAAATAGACTGAGAGGCTCCAGTTATGATACCCTGCTTAGCAATGAGATGTGCTCATCAGCCTGCAGTGCCACCTAGAGGGTGATTGCACATAGAGTCATAGATGTTTACAGCATGGAAACAGGCCCTTTGGCCCAGCTAGTCCATGCCGCCCAGCTTCTATCACTAAGCTAGTCCCACTTGCCTGCATTTGGCCCATATCCCTCTATACCCACCCTGCCCATGTATCTGTCTAACTGCTTTTTAAAGGAAACAAATGTACCCACCTCTACCACTGCCTCTGGCGCCCGTTCCAGATGCTCACCACCCTCTGTGTGAAGAACTTTCCCCTCTGGTCTCTTTTGTATCTCTCCCCTCTCACCTTGAGGGTTAGAAAGGGGGGAATGAGGGGGGGACCTTATGGAAACATTTAAAATTATGAAGGGAATAGATGCGGGCAGGTTGTTTCCACTGGCGGGTGAAAGCAGAACTAGGGGACATAGCCTCAAAATAAGGGGAAGTAGATTTAGGACTGAGCTTAGGAGGAACTTCTTCACCCAAAGGGTTGTGAATCTATGGAATTCCTTGCCCAGTGAAGCAGTTGAGGCTCCTTCATTACATGTTTTTAAGGTCAAGATAGATAGTTTTTTGAAGAATAAAGGGATTAAGGGTTATGGTGTTCGGGCCGGAAAGTGGAGCCGAGTCCACAAAAGATCAGCCATGATCTCATTGAATGGCGGTGCAGGCTCGAGGGGCCAGATGGCCTACTCCTGCTCCTAGTTCTTCTGTTCTTATTAAACCTATGCCCCCTGGTTCTCGACTTCTCAACCTTTGGGAAAAGATGTCACTTATCTACCTTATCGCTGCCCCTCATTATTTTATTGAGCTCTATAAGATCACCCCTAAGCCTCCGACGCTCCAAGGAAAAAAGCCCCAGCCTATCCAGCCCCTCCTTATAACTCAGACCATCAAGTCCTGGTAGCATCCTCGTAAATCTCTTCTGATCTCTTTCTAGTTTAACAATATCCTTCCTATAATAGGGTGACCAGAACTGAACACAGTATTCCATGCGTGGTCTTACCAATGTCCTGTGCAACTTCAACAAGGTGGCCCAACTCCTGTATTCAATATTCTGACCAATAAAACCCAGCCTGCTGAATGCCTTCTTCACCACCCTGTCCACCTGCGACTCCGCCTACAAGGAGATATGAACCTGTGTTCCGAGATCTCTTTGTTGGCACCTGATTTTAGTTTAAGGTTAAGATGCTGTTGATTTTTCTTTTCAGGTTCCAGTGGCCTGCGGGCAGAGGTGTTTACCCAGTGGGAACTTCCATGTTGACAATGGAGCAATGGCCGCCCTCCCTGATCCATCGCTACCTGCAGCTCATTCTCTACGGTAACCAACACCAGCTCCATCCTGAGTCCCGTTTTGAAGGGGGAATATTGGAACCCTATCTCTTTCCCAAGGTGGGGCATCTTGTGTCTTTGTTTTCTACCTGTTTTCTCTCTCTCTCTCTCTCTCTCTCTCCCTCTCCCTCTCCCCCCCCCTCTCCCATTGCTGTGGTCAAAGTTGTCTTTGATGTTCTAGTGAATGGAGAATGGAATAGGGGTACGATATTCCTTTTTGTTTTTAAATTTAGAGTACCCAATTATTTTTTCCAATTAAGGGGCAATTAAGCGCGGCCAATCCACCTACACTGCACATCTTTTGGGTTGTGGGGGCGAAACCCACGCAGACACGGGGAGAATGTGCAAAGTCCTCACAGACAGTGACCCAGGGCCGGGATTCGAACCCGGGTCCTCAGCGCCGTAGGCAGCAATGCTAACCACTGTGCCATCGTGCTGCCCTGGGGTACGATATTCCTAAACCAGTCGGTTACATTCCATTAGAATCATGGCTCGCAAGGTATTTCCTGGTTCTTATGAATCATAGAACAGTTACAGCGCAGAGGAGGCCACTCGGCCAGTCATGGCCATGCTAGCTCTCTGCAGGGGATGCTCCTATCGTCCCGCCAGCTGTGCCAATTCTTTTCTCTTCAGACAATTATCCAATTTCCTTTTGAATGCCTCAGTTGCACCTGCCCCGTTACCCACTCAGGCAGGCAGTGCATTCCTGATCCTAACCACTCCGGACAGGAAAGAAAATGGTGCCTCCGGCTCTCAAATTGGTGTCCTCTGGTTTTGGATGCATCCTACAGTAGAGAACATCTTCCCCCTACTCTGTAGGCCTCTCTGTGTTTTTGAACACCTCTAAAGGAATAGAGTATTTTTTGTCACAAGTAGGCTTCAATGAAGTTACTGTGAAAAGCCTCTCGTCGCCATGTTCGTGGAGGCTGGTATGGGAATTGAACCCGCGCTCCAGGCCTTGTTCTGCATTGCAAGCCAGCTATTTAGCCCACTGTGCTAAACCAGCCCCTAAACCAACACTAAGGAAGTGTTGTTGCAACTGTACAGAGCCTTGGAAGACCACCCCTGGGGTCTTGAGCAGAATTTTGGTGCATTATTTGAGGAAAGGTGTAGTGGCTTTGGAGGCAGTTCAGAGGAGGTTCACTAGGTTGATTCCAGAGATGAGGGGTTTGTCGTAGCAAGAGATCGATGTAGAGATGCCGGCGGTGGACTGGGGTGAGCACGGTAAGAAGTCTCACAACACCAGGTTAAAGTCCAACAGGTTTGTTTGTACTCACGATCTTTCGGAGCATTGCACCTTCATCAGGTGAGTGAAGAGGGACAATAAGCAGTTTAGGCCTATACTCTCGAGTTTAGAAGAATGAGGGGAGATCTAATTGAGGTATACAAGATGATAAAAGGTATTGACAAAGTAGACATAGATATAGGGCGCGATTCTCCCAAAGGGAGATAAAGTGCCGACGCCGGAGTGAAAACCGGAGTGTTTCACTCCGGCGTTGGAGGCCGCTCCTCGCCCCCTATGAGCGGCGGTGTGCCAATTTCGGGCGTCGGGCCTTGACGCTTGCGTCAAAGCGGCGCCGCCTGAATGACGCGGCCGGCGGCACCTAAATGACTTCACCCACGCATGCGCAGGTTGGCCAGCGCCAACTCGGCATTGCGCGGTTGCAGTCTTCCACTCCGCAAGACATGGAAGATTGATCTTGCGGGGCGGCGGAGGGAAAAGAGTGCGTCTTTCAGACCCCTCCTGAGCACCCCCCTGGTGTTCGATTCTCCCTCCGCCCCCCCACAGGACCCACACGCAGCGTTCGCGCGCTGTTCACGCCGGCATCGACCAGGTGTGGTTGGCGCCGGCGTGAACCGGTCGGATTCGGCAGGCCGTTCGGCCCATCCGGGCCAGAGAATCGCCGCTCGACCGGATCGGCGATTCTCCGAGCGGCCTGTCGCAAAACGCGACACGCCGTTTTGGGGGGGATGGGAGAATCGCGTGCGGATGCCAGGGCGGCGTGGCGTGAATCTCCCGGCACACACGCGATTCTCCCACCCGGCGTGGGGGTCGGAGAATCGCGCCCACAGTATTCCTCTCATGGGGCAATCTAGAACGAGAGGTCATTTAAGGAGGAGATAGACAGATTTTTAATTAGTAATTGGAAGGTTATGGAGATGGGGCAAGGGTGTGGAGTTGAGGTTGAGAGGCGATCAGCCAGATTGTATTGAATGGTGGAGCGGGTTCGAGGGGCTGAATTGCAGACTCCTGCTCCTAGTTCTTACGTTCTTATGTCATATCAAATCTCCTTACAGCCTTCCCTTCTCCAAAGAGAATAGACCCATAAAATATACTCAGAACCGGGCTGTGCAGCACTCCTGATTCACTGCCGTGTTCATGCTTCACATGAACCTCTTCCCACCTCATTTCCCTTCGCCCCGTCGGCCCACCCTTCTGTTTGTTTCTCCCTCATGTGTTTATCGAACTTCTCCTTCAAATACATCAATACCCTTGACCTCAACCACTCCGCCGTGGTAGCGAGTTCCACATTGTGACCGAAGCGTCTCCTGAATTCCCTGTTGGGTTTCTTAATGACTGTCTGTCTGTCTTTTGTTCAAGGTCCCTAGCTCCGGTCTCGCCCGGCACGGGGAGAGCCATCACTCCTGGCAGCATCTGTGGGGATAGCCCGTTAACCTATCGTCAAAGACCTGGATCGTTAACTGTGTCCCTCTCCACAGATGCTGCAAGACCTGCTGGGTATTGTGATAATTTTCAGGTTCCCAGGTCGTCATGCACTTTGCATTAGTAGTTGTACTGGTTCCACCTCACTTTGGCATCTTGGTCTTTATTACTCCAATTCTTCATGGGGCTGGTTTAGCACAGTGGGCTAAACAGCTGGCTTGTAATGCAGAACAAAGCCAGCAGCGCGGGTTCAATTCCCGTACCGGCCTCCCCGAACAGGCGCCGGAATGTGGCGACTAGGGGCTTTTCACCGTAACTTCATTGAAGCCTACTCGTGACAATATTTTGGGCAGCACGGTAGCGCAAGTGGCTACCACTATGGCTTCACAGTGCCAGGGTCCCAGGTTCGATTCCCCGCTGGGCCGCTGTCTGTGCGGAGTCTGCATGTTCTCCCCGTGTCTGCGTGGGTTTCCTCCGGGTGCTCCGGTTTCCTCCCACATTCCAAAGACGTGCAGGTTAGGTGGATTGGCCATGCTAAATTGCCCTTAGTGACCAAAAAGGTGAGGAGGGGTTATTGGGTTACGGGGATAGGGTGGAAGTGAGGGCTTAAGTGGGTCAGTGCAGACTCGATGGGCCGAATGGCCTCCTTCTGCACTGTATGTTCTAATAAGCGATTATTATTATTATTAAAAATAAAAGATAGACATGTGTTTATCTAACTTCCCGTTTAAGTACATCAGCACTATCAACCTCAACCACTCCCGGTGGTAGCAAGTTCCATAACGTAATGGAGGCGATACAGCCAAGGTTCAGTAGGTTGGTCCCTGGGATGAGAGGGTGAGTAAATTGGGTTCATATCCTCTGGAGTTCAGAAGAATGCGAGGTGGCCTCATTGAAACCTACAAAATTCTGAAGGGGTTTGATTGAGTGGACGCTGAGAGATCTCTCTTCCGCTGGTCGGAGAATATAAAACACGAGGTCACAGTATCAGGATGACGGCCGATCATTTAGGACTGGGCGAGGAGAGCTTTCATCACTGTAAGGGTTGCGCATCTTTGTAATTCGCTGCCACAGAATGGTGTGGATGTTCCACCATCGAATATATTCCAGGCTGGGGTTGATAGATTTGGGGAATTAAGGGGTGTGGGGAAGGAGGGAAAGTGGACTTGAAGCCCGAGATCAATCAGCATCCTATTGAACGGTGGATCCGGATCAAGGGGTTGTGTGTGTTATATTTCTCTTTGGTAATATATCGTTGCTCTTTGCTTCGTAATTCAGAACGGCCTGATGATGTGATTCTGAAGAAACCGCCAATCTTTAACTTAAAGCAAAACTGATTTATTGAGTTAACGATTGATTAATATTGAGTTTGAACACTCCTCTGAACTATAACTAGTGATCAAGTAATCTATATTAAACTATTAACTAATTTAAACCACACGTGCTAAACTATGCTGTGGTCTCTTATTCGCTACTGTCTAATCACTCCTGGTTGGAAGAGACCAAGATCCTCTGAGTTCTCATACTTATAGTGGGACACCGTGGTGCCCTCTAGTGGTTGTGTTACACTGAGAAGTGATATTTAACCCTTTACTTGTCTACATATATTCATATCATTACAGTGTGGTCTCTGATTGTTTTTCTGTGCACCTGGACTCCTTGCTGTTGAGGAGACTGGGTAAGTTCTATCAGCTTTTGCGTATGAAGGGGAACTTCAGTCTCTCTTCTTCTTCTTCCCCATATTGTAGTTTGGTTATCGAGACAGCCCAATGGAAGCGAGCGCCAGAAAAACCCCCCCTCTCCCAGCCGACACACCTCCTTCCCGCCGACACAGCGAGCCGCCGCGGTTACGGAGGCAGGTGCCCGAGATGCCCGACCCTAGTCGGAGTGGCCCCGGAGCACCGAGCCAGCAGCAGTGGGGCTGGAAGCAGCTGCGCGATTTAATGGGGTCCTATTTGTTTGAACAGAACGGGAACGTGTTCCAGCCCAGCGTGGAGCAGGAGAGGAACCATCACTGGAGGGCTGACCACCTCAACTCCAAGGATCGAGAACGTCCTGCTGACTACGTCAACAGCTACGACCTGAGCTACGGTGAGATACAAGATACCAATCAAAAGCAGCCGAACAGGGTGAAGGGTCAGAGCACGGGTTCACGACCTCAGGAAGGTAAGGTCAAAGTAGATGTTACAAAACCTAAAATAACTCTTGGGTTGTGATTATTCCTCCTGCGAGTAGAGTGCACCTGGAAAGTTTTGGAACAGTCAACACTAGAGCTGGTATACAAGATGTGGCGATGCCGGCGTTGGACTGGGGTGGGCACAGTCTGACAACACCAGGTTAAAGTCCAACAGGTATATTTGGAATCACAAGCTTTCGGAGCACTGCTCCTTCCTCAGGTTAGTCATCACTCACCCGATGAAGGAGCTACGCTCTGAAAGCTAGTGATTCCAAATAAACCTGTTGGACTTTAACCCTGGTGTTGTACAGAGCTGCTATAGGCACAGTATGTGGGTGTTTGCTGGCGAACACCCAGACAGGGCGGAGGCTGGCGCAGGAGATGCAGGCACTCTCTTAGTGATAGGTGTGATGTGATTGGCAGTTAATCTTGTAGCACAAAGTTGGCGCTCCTCACACTTTTCAAGGCGCTTTCCCACCTACGTTACAAGTTACTGCCGAGACATTTCCGAATCTGTGTGCAGTGGCATGCTCTGGCCACTCAGTGGCAGTGCTGAGTGGGTTTTCATTGGCCACTGCTGGGCACTGACTCTCGGTCACGTTGCGTTCCCACCTCCCAAGCCCTGCCTTTCCCAACCAAGGCTGCCAGTGCCGCGGAGGTACAGGTGTACTGTTCTACTCTGCTCCGGTACTGCCGGAGTAGACCGCAACCAGGAGCAGAGATGTTTGTCAAACATCTCGACTGTGATGAACAAAGCTTCACCTTGTCCAAGTTAACAGGGCTTCCCCGAATCAGCAAATCTCAAACGACTTCAATATCCAGACCTATCTGGAGCTTATTTCTGGGTATCCGTTTATATTTTCTGCCTTAATTCCGCCGCCCTGTGTATTGTTTTCTCCCAGCAGGGCTGTGAACCTGGGCCACACTATTGATCCAATTCCAGTTTTGTATGTTTAATAATCTTTTATTGTCACAAGTAGGCTTACATTAACACTGCAATGATGTCACTGTGAAAAGCCCCTAGTCGCCACATTCCGGCGCCTGTTCGGGTACAATGAGGGGGAATTCAGAATGTCCAATTCACCTAACAGCACGTCTTTCGGGACTTGTGGGAGGAAACCGGAGCACCTGGAGGAAACCCACGCAGACACGGGGAGAACGTGCAGACTCCGCACAGACAGCGACCCAAGCCGGGAATCGAACCTGGGACTCTGGAGCTGTGAAGCCACAGTGTGCTACCGTGCGGCCTTTGCACAGGCTCTGAAAATTGAGGATGCCTTTTTTTTTTTAAAGAGGACATTTCAAATAGTTTCTTAGTGTTTTTTAAAAATTTGTATGAAATGGCAAGAGTATTTTGTTTCAACGTGCATATTGTGTGTAGACGCTGGGAGGTGAGAGGGTTGTTTTATTGGGCTGTCAGTGGTCTGTGGGGAGAATGAGTCACCAGGAAGAATTGTTGGTGACTAACGTTCTAATTTGCGAGGATATTTATTTCTTACGTCCCATGTTCGCAGCTCTGGGGCTGCTTCCGGTTGAATCTTATTTGGGCGCTGAAGCCACTCGCCCAGTTTCCGAAACCGCTCAGAAACTGAGGGAGGCCATGCCCTGACGGACCGCCCACCCGCGGCTCAGAATCCTGGGGGAGACCATCCCCCGACAGTCCAGCAGCTGCGTCCTCCTCCGAGCCAATATGCCAACTGTAAGGGCCCTTCCTGTCGATTCTCTTGGCTCCTATTTATTTTATTTTGTCTTTCGTCCAAGGATTGTTAATGGAGACAATAGAATAAAGACAATAGAACATTACAGTGCAGTACAGGCCCTTCGGCCCTCAATGTTGCGCCGACCTGTCAAACCAATCTAAAGCCTATCTACACTATTCCATTACCATCCATATGTTTATCCAATGACCATTTAAATGCCCTTAATGTTGACGAGTCCACCACTGTTGCAGGCAGGGCATTCCACGCCCCTACTACTCTCTGAGTAAAGAACCTACCTCTGACATCTGTCCTATATCTATCTCCACTCAATTTAAAGCTCTGTCCCCTCGTGCTAGACATCACCATCTGAGGAAAAAGGCTCTCAGTGTCCACCCTATCTAATCCTCTGATCATCTCGTATGCCTCAATTAAGTCACCTCTTAACCTTCTTCTCTCTAATGAAAAAAGCCTCCAGTCCCTCAGCCTTTCCTCATAAGATCTTCCCTCCATACCAGGCAGCATCCTGGTAAATCTCCTCTGTACCCTTTCCAATGCTTCCTATAATGCGGCGACCAGAACTGCACGCAATACTCCAAATGCGGCCGCACCAGAGTTTTGTACAGCTGCAACATGACCTCATGGCTCCGAAACTCAATCCCTCTACCAATAAAAGCTAACACACCGTACGCCTACTTAACAGCCCTATCAACCTGGGACGTATCTTGAAGTCGAGCAGAGGAAGTAAGGGACACAAAAGTGGAAGTTGAACCCACTGTGTTAGAAAGTTTTATATTTTGGACAGAAGAACCCAGACTTTGTGGCACCCAAGAGATTGATGGGGTTTGTTTTGATTGGTTGGCTGGTGGGCAGTGGATTGGGTGGGGACAGTATTGCTCGTAACGCAACATCAAGGCGTGGATAACCTTTCAGTGCGGTACTGACAGAGCCAGAAATTCCATCTTTCCGGAGTCTATTATTAAGGAGGTTATGGTGGGGCACTTTAAAAAGTGCAATGCATTTGCATTGGACTGGGATGAGCACAGTAAGAAGTCTGACAACACCAGGTTAAAGTCCAACAGGTTTGTTTCGAATCACTAGCTTTCGGAGCACTGCTCCTCCCTCAGGTGAATGAAGAGGTTCTTCATCCTGAGCTCCTTCCTCAGGTGAGTGAATGTTTCTGGAACCTACCTCTTCATTCGCCTAAGGGTGGTTTTGTAAAAGGCAAATCGTGTTTGACCAATTTATTAGAGCTTTTTGAAGAACTATTGAACAGAGTGGATACAGGGGAACGTGTGGATGTGGTGTATGTAGGAGCGGTTTCAAGACCTGTGTATTGAGTCAGCTTTCACGTGGGGCTCATCCCTGTGGCTCAACTCAGTACAGGGAGTAACAGGCACATCAACAACCTGGATAAGACGGTTTTATTTTCCCAAGCTCGAGTTCGTGTACACGAGAGATGAGATCTGGATGCTTGCCAAGATCTATCCACTACCATAGGTTCGTCCCGGGGAACATGGATGGGGGATTTCGGGGATGGTATAGAGCGGGCATTAGACAGCTGAAGGACCTGTTTATCGACGGAAGGTTTGCGAGCCTGGGGGAGTTGGAAGAGAAATTTGGGCTCCCGCCGGGAAACATGTTTAGATATCTGCAGGTAAAGGCATTTGCTAGACGGCAGGTGGAGGGATTCCCTGCGCTCCCCGCGAAGGGGGTGAGTGACAGGGTGCTCTCGGGGGTCTGGGTCGGGGAGGGGAAGATATCCGATATCTACAAGCTTATGCAGGAGAAGGAAGAGGCGTCAGTAGAGGAGCTGAAAACGAAGTGGGAGGGGGAACTGGGGGAACAGATCGAAGACGGGACATGGGCTGATGCCCTGGAGAGGGTAAATTCTTCCTCCTCGTGTGCGCGGCTTAGCCTCATCCAATTCAAGGTGCTGCATAGGGCCCACATGACTGGGACGAGGATGAATAGGTTCTTTGGGGGTGAAGATAGGTGTACCAGGTGCTCGGGGAGTCCAGCGAACCATGCCCATATGTTCTGGGCATGCCCGGCATTGGAGGAGTTCTGGAAGGGGGTGGCGAGGACGGTGTCAAGGGTGGTGGGATCCAGGGTCAAGCCAGGATGGGGACTCGCGATCTTTGGGGTTGGGGTAGAGCCGGGAGTGCAGGAGGCGAAAGAGGCCGGTGTGCTGGCCTTTGCGTCCCTAGTAGCCCGGCGAAGGATTTTGCTACAGTGGAAGGACGCGAGGCCCCCAAGCGTGGAGACCTGGATCAATGACATGGCGGGCTTTATTAAGCTTGAGAAGGTTAAATTCGCCCTGAGAGGATCGGTGCAAGGGTTCTTTAAACGGTGGCAACCTTTCCTCGACTTTCTGGCTCAACGATAGGGTACTGGGACAGTAGCAGCAGCAACCCGGGGGGGGGGGGGGGGGGGGGGGGGGGTGGGTGGGTGGGTGGGTGGGGGGTGGGGGGGGGGGGGGGGGCGTTGATTATGTTAGCTTATTTTATTTAAATTTGATTTATCTAATTTTAATTTATGGTTAAGTTCTCTTGTTTGGGGGGGGGGGTGGGGGAATGTGATACATGTGATGTTACGGTATGGGGGGAATTGTGGGTGTTATGGGGCTGTTAGTTGCATATTACTGCTTTTGCTATACTTTTTGTTATATTTTCTGCAAAAAATTCCAATAAAAAAATTTAAAAAAAAAAAAAAAAAAAAAAAGATCTATCCACTAAACTCTGATAAAAACACATCAGTTATACAATTTCCAAAAATCAATAGCCCACCCCAATTGGACTCGATCCAATCCCACAAGCTGTCGCATTCAAACTTTATCCACTAAAATTGCGATGGACCGATGATTGAGCCTCATCCTGTTGTTTACCAAAGGTTTCATGTCAAGTTTGAAGTTGTTTTCCCCATCCTGACATCCTGCTCACCCATTGTTCTTGAGGGAGAGGATGGCAGAACTGGCATCCTCTTTACTCCATGGATTGTTTCGGAGGGACAGGATATCAGAAGCGGCTTCCCTTTCACTTCATGGATTGTTCCAGAAGATATTGGAGCCCACTGATAAAAATGTGTTTACACGAGTAATCTGCTGACCACGCATCTCCTGTGTCTCAAAAACATGGGCAAGTTAGCTAGCCGAAATCCCATCATGCATTGTGGCCACTACTTGCAGCCAGAGTTTACATAATTATCCCGGCTATGTCCTAAAATACAGATTTAATGGTTAATAATAACCTTTTATTGTCCCAAGTGGGCTTACATTAACACTGCAATGAAGGTACTCCGAAAAGCCCCTAGTCGCCACATTCCGGCGCCTGTTCGGGTACACAGAGGGAGAATTCAGAATTCTCAGCTGGTACGGGAATTGAACCCGCCCTGCTGGCCTTGTTCGGCATCACAAACCAGCTGTCTAGCCCACTGAGCTAAACCAGCCCCTGGGTAATGATTACCCAGTACACTTTCTATAATTAATCTCAGAGGCATTTGGCAAGGTGCCACATCAAAGGTTACTGCACGCAAAGAGTTCATGGTGGAAGGGATCGCATATTAGCATGGATGGAGGATTGGTTAACTAACAGAAAACCGAGAGTAGGCACCGGCAACTCGCTTGGAGGTTAACGTGACACAATGAGTGGAGTGTCGCAGGGATCAGTGCTGAAGCCTCAACTGTTTTAAATTTATATCAGTGACTTGGATGATGGGACCGGATGCATGGTTTCTACATTTACTGATTAAACCAAGAACGAAAGGAAAGTAAATTGTGAAGAGGGCATCAGGGATGGAGTAGTCCCAAAGTTTGTCCGTGTCCGTCGGCGTGTGTCTCCCCAGATGCACAGCCGAGTACCACAAGGATCGGAGTTTAGAAGAATGAGAGGCGATCCTACTGAAACCTGTAAGATGCTGAGGGGACTTGACAGTGTGGACACCGAGAGGCTGTTTCCTCGCGTGGGAGAGACTGGAGCCAGGGGCCATGGTTTAAAAATAAGGGCTGTCCCATTTAAGAGAGCGATGAGGAGAAATCTTTTTTTCTGAGGCTCGAAGGTCAGTGGAATACCCGACCCCAGAGAGCGTGGTGACGTTGGCTCATTGGGATATCTGTAAGGTGGAGGTAGGTAGACTGTTCGTTGACAAGGGAGTCAAAGGGGAGTGTAGGGGATTGGCGGGGGGGGGGGGGGGGGCGGCGGGGGGGGGGGGGGGGGGGGGGGAATGGTCAGAAGTAAAATAGAGTTGAGGCCACAGTCAGATCGTCCAAGATCTTATTGAACGGGGAATCAGACTCGAAGGGCTGAATGGCCTCCTATCTCTTATATTTGTGCGCTTCGGGCGAAATGCTGAAAGAAGACCCCATTTTCCCCTCCCTGGTGGACCTAAGGCAAACGGCATGCTTGCCTTCATTGGCCGGGGCATTGAGTATAAGAATTGGCAAGTCATGTTGCAGCTGTATAGAACCTTAGTTAGGCCACACTTGGAGTATAGTGTTCAATTCTGGTCGCCTCACTACCAGAAGGATGTGGAGGCTTTAGAGAGGGTGCAGAAGAGATTTACCAGGATGTTGCCTGGTATGGAGGGCATTAGCTATGAGGAGCGGTTGAATAAACTCGGTTTGTTCTCACTGGAACGACGGAGGTTGAGGGGCGACCTGATAGATGTCTACAAAATTATGAGGGGCATAGACAGAGTGGATAGTCAGAGGCTTTTCCCCAGGGTAGAGGGGTCAATTACTAGGGGGCATAGGTTAAAGGTGCGAGGGGCAAGGTTTAGACGAGATGTACGAGGCAAGTTTTTTTACACAGTGGGTAGTGGGTGCCTGGAACTCGCTGCCGAAGGAGGTGGTGGAAGCAGGGACGATAGTGACGTTTAAGGGGCATCTTGACAAAAACATGAATCGGATGGGAATAGAGGGATATGGACCCCGGAAGTGTAGAAGATTTTAGTTTAGACGGGCAGCATGGTTGGCGTAGGCTTGGAGGGCCGAAGGGCCTGTTCCTGTGCTGTACCTTGCTTTGTTCACTTTGATTGTCTGTGGGAGTTGGCTGCGTACTGATTGGTTGGCGCACCTTTCCTGCATTACAGTGGTGACCACACTTTAGAGGTTGGCTGCAGAGTGCTTTGGGACATCCTGAGCTCATGAAAGGTGCTATAGAAATGCAAATGTGTTCTTTTAACTTGCTCTGGGTGAATCTGTCACTGATTGTATGAAGGTATACGTATTCTACAAATACTCCCCCGCACCCTCACAGCTAAAATTAATCTTGCGTGGGTTCATTGCTTTTTCCATACCGCATTAGTAATACTTTCTCTGAAATACGTATGCAGCTCGCTCTTGTCAGTGAAAGACTAATTAAAATCTGCCGGGTTTGAGTCAGTCACCTAGTGGTATTTATGAAAAGATTTCTACATAGTTTATTTGTGAAGAGAGAGAGAATCCTTTTGAATAGATTTCATTAATAAAAGTTGGAAACCAGTTGCACCAAACGTAGGCATTCCAGAACCTTCCTTTGCACCAGAATACCAGACGTTGTGTCACAAGTCGACTGCTTCTTTAATGTTAGATTGCATGTGTCACTGCGATAAAGTTCAACCCCTTTTCACTTTCATCCCTACCCCCTTCTGTTTCTCGCTCTCTCTCTCTCACTCTCTCGCTCAATTTCATCCTCCCCAAGGCCCTCGCAATGATGTCGTCACTCACCACGATATGGTTCCCGGCACCTCGCTCAAATGCTCATTTCCCCCACCCACATCAGCTAGTGCCAAGCAGCTGTTTGACTGTGAGGGCATCATAGAATCAGAGAATTTACAGTGCAGAAGGAGGCCATTTGGCCCATTGAGTCTGCGCTGGCCCTTGGAAAGAGCACCCTACCCAAGCCCACACCTCCACCCTATCCCCGCACCTCCACCCTATCCCCGTAACCCCAACGAATATATTTTGGATACTAAGGGGCAATTTATCATGTCCAATCCACATTACCTGCCCATCTTTGGACTGTGGGAGGAAACCGGAGCACCCGGAGGAAACCCACGCAGACACGGGGAGAACGTACAGACTCCGCACAGACAGTGACCCAGCGGGGAATCGAACCTGGGACCCTGGAGCTGTGAAGCAACTGTGCTAACCACTGTGCTACCATGCTACCTATTTTTGCATGATGTGTGCACTTCTGTACTTCCCCACTGAACTCTGGTTGGTATTGTGGCTGATTCTTATCCCTCCACTCCACCCCCCGCCCCCCCATGGGCTAGGTTTCTTCATACCATGAGTGGCACGTGCATTTGTATAACACCTTCTGTCTAGAAAAATATTTCCAGACGCTTTTCATTTGGCATGGTCGCCAATGTTGGAGCGTTTGAAATGGGGGATACGCGAGAGGACAGAGGTGCCCAATGGTCGTGAGATTGGGAGAGGTTCTAGAGATGGGAAGGGAAGAGGTCGTAACGTGATTTGAACATGTGGATTTAAAAAAAATATATTTAGATTACCCAATTATTTTTTCCAATTAAGGGGCAATTTAGCATAGCCAATCCATCTGCCCTGCACATCTTTGGGTTGTGGGGGCGAAACCCACGCAGACACGGGGAGAATGTGCAAACTCCACACGGACAGTGACCCAGAGCCGGGATCGAACCTGGGACCTCGGCGCCGTGAGGCAGCAGTGTTAACCACTGAGTCACTGTGTTGCCCCTTTTTTTAATAATATTTATTATTGCCACAAGCAGGCTTACATTAACACTGCAATGAAGTTACTGTGAAAATCCCCTCGTCGCCACATTCCGGCGCCTGTTCGGGTACACAGAGGGAGAATTCAGAATGTCCGATTCACAAGTCTTTCGGGACTTGTGGGAGGAAACCGGAGCACCCGGAGGAAACCCACGCAGACACGGGGAGAACGTGCAGATTTGAACATGTGGATGAAAATTAAAATTATATGGTCGGAGAGAACTTGAATATTACTGAACAGAAAGATATGGGCTGGTTCAGCACACTGGGCTAAATCACTGGCTTTGAAAGCAGACCAAGGCAGGCCAGCAGCACGGTTCAATTCCCGCACCAGCCTCCTCCGAACAGGCGCCGGAATGTGGCGAATAGGGGCTTTTCACAGGAACTTCATTTGAAGCCTACTCGTGACAATAAGCGATTTTCATTTATTTCATTTCATTGTTGTTGAAGCTTATCGTCTCTCACTCATCTGGACAAACACAAGAGTGCCAAACTTCAAACATTCGCAACAATTTAAATGACATTGTACATCAATTGTTGCGATTGTTTGAAGTTTGGCATTCCTGTGTTTGTCCAGATGAATGTGAGCAACATGATTTTCTTTTTCAGCGATCCAATTTAAAAATGGAGGCGTTACTCGATGGGAGCCAATGTGGGTCAGCGCGCACGGGGGTGAATGGGACCCGGTGTGAGTCAGGACATGGGTACCAGAAGCATCTGAAAGAAGTGGCTGATGAAAGTTGAAGCATTGAATTAATGTTCGATGAGAAAAATGGGACGTTATGGGTGCCTGGGAGCATCGGGATGCAAATGAGTTGGAAGTAGTTCAGAGAAGATTTACTAGATTAATACCTAGGATGGGCGGGTTGTCTTACGAGGAGAGGTTGGACAGGAACAGATTTGTACGCTGTGAGTCTGGAAGAGTAAGAGGCGACTTGATTGGAACGTACAAGATCCTGTGGGGTTTTGACAGGGTTGATGTGGAGAAGATGTTTCCCCTTGTCAGAGAATCTAGAACTAGGGGGTGTGGTTTAAAAATACGGGGTCACCCATTTCATAGATTATCATAGAATTTACAGTGTAGAAGGAGGCCTTTCGGCCCATCGAGTCTGCACCGGCTCTTGGAAAGAGCACCCTACCCGAGGTCAACACCTCCACCCTATCCCCGTAACCCAGCAACCCCACCCAACACTAAGGGCACATTTGGACACTAAGGGCAGTTTAGCATGGCCAATCCACCTAACCTGCACATCTTTTGAACTGTGGGAGGAAACCGGAGCACCCGGAGGAAACTCACGCACACACGGGGAGGATGTGCAGACTCCGCACAGACAGTGACCCAAGCCGGAATCGAACCTGGGACCCTGGAGCTGTGAAGCAATTGTGCTAACCACCATGCTACCGTGCATTGGAGATTAGGAGAATTTGTTTCTCTCAGTCACGAACCTCTGGACAACCTTCCTCAAAAGGCAGTGGAAGCAGAATCTTTCAATATCTTTAAAGCGGAGCTCGATAGATTCTTGATTAACAAGGAGGTGAAAGGTCATCGGGAGTAGGCGGGAACGGGGCTGAGGGGAGGCCGCGGCGTAGCGGTAATCCAGAGATCCAGAGCAAGATCTGGGCGATTTGGTTTCAAATCCTGTCACGGCAGATCATAGAATTTACAGTACAGAAGGAGGCCATTCGGCCCATCGAGTCTGCACCGGCTCCTGGAAAGAGCACCCTACCCAAGGTCAACAACTCCACCTTATCCCCATAACCCAGTAACCCCACCCAACACTAAGGGCAATTTTGGACACTAAGGGCAATTTATCATGGCCAATTCACCTAACCTGCACATCTTTGAACTGTGGGAGGAAACTGGAGCACCCGGAGGATAAATCAGTAAAAATCTGGAATTAAAAGTCTAATGATGACCGGTGTCGATTGTCGCAAAAACCCACCTGGTTCACTTTTAAGAGAAGGAAATCTGCCTCCTTTAGCCGGTCTGGCCTCCACGTGACTCTGCAATGGAGGACAATTAGGGACTGGCAATAAATGCTGGCACATCTGCAAAATGAATTAAAATGTTTTAAAAATATGATGGCATTGAATGGCTCGAGGGATCAAGTGCCTACTCCCGCTCCCAATTGGTCTGGATGTGATACACGGAGCATTCAGCACGGCCGAGGCGCAGTGGGTTACGGAAGATAGTAACAGGTTTGAAGAGGATGTACTCTGTTGCAATGGGCAGGCACATGGCAGGTGAGATTTAATGCAGAGATGTGTGAGATGATGCATTTCAGCAGGAAGATTGAGGAGAGGCGGCGTAAAACTGAATGGTCCTATTTTTAAAAAAGGAAGATCTTTCACAATCTGAGGACATCCCATAGTGCTTTGCAGCTAATTACGTGCTTTTTAGAACGTAGGAATTGTAGCGGCCAATTTTCACACCGCACGCTCCCGCCAGCTGCAATATGATAATGACCAGCTAACGTGTTTGCTTTATAGATAGATAGATAGAATTTACAGTGCAGAAGGAGGCCATTCGGCCCATCGAGTCTGCACCGGCTCTTGGAAAGAGCACCCTACCTAAGCCCACACCTCCACCCTATCCCCATAACCCCGTAACCCCACCTAACACTAAGGGCAATTTAGCATGGCCAATCCACCTAACCTGCACATCTTTGGGAGGAAACCGGAGCACCCGGAGGAAACCCACGCACACACGGGGAGGATGTGCAGACTCCGCACAGACAGTGACCCAAGCCGGGATTCGAACCTGGGACCCTGGAGCTGTGAAGCATTTGTGCTATCCACAATGGTACTGTGCTGCCCAACCACACGGCACCAAAAGGAGGCCATTCGGCCTTTAGGCGTTGGCTGAGGAATAAACATTGGTCGGGGAACCGGGCGGATCTCCTCACCTCCTCTACATAAAGGGAGGCCCGGCGGGGCCTCGGTTTCAGGTGTTCGGTGAAGACAGCACCTCCGACACTGCAGCACTCTCTCAGTACTGACCCTCCGACACTGCAGCACTCTCTCAGTACTGACCCTCTGACAGTGCAGCACTCCCTCAGCACTGACCCTCTGAAAGTGCAGCACTCTCTCAGTACTAACCCTCCGACACTGCAGCACTCTCTCAGTACTGACCCTCCGACACTGCAGCACTCTCTCAGTACTGACCCTCCGACACTGCAGCACTCTCTCAGTACTGACCCTCTGACAGTGCGGCACTCCCTCAGTACTGACCCTCTGACAGTGCGGCACTCCCTCAGTACTGACCCTCTGACAGTGCGGCACTCCCTCAGTACTGACCCTCTGACAGTGCGGCACTCCCTCAGTACTGACCCTCTGACAGTGCAGCACTCCCTCAGCACTGACCCTCTGACAGTGCAGCGCTCCCTCAGTACTGACCCTCTGACAGTGCGGCACTCCCTCAGTACTGACCCTCTGACAGTGCAGCACTCTCTCAGTACTGACCCTCTGACAGTGCGGCACTCCCTCAGTACTGACCCTCTGACAGAGCAGCTCTCCCTCAGTACTGACCCTCTGACAGTGCAGCACTCCCTCAGTACTGACCCTCTGACAGTACAGCACTCCCTCAGTACTGACCCTCTGACAGTGCAGCACTCCCTCAGTACTGACCTTCTGACAGTGCGGCACTCCCTCAGTACTGACCCTCTGACAGTGCAGCACTCCCTCAGTACTGACCCTCTGACAGTGCGGCACTCCCTCACTACTGACCCTCTGACAGTGCAGCACTCCCTCAGTACTGACCCTCTGACAGTGCAGCACTCCCTCAGTACTGACCCTCCGACACTGCAGCACTCTCTCAGTACTGACCCTCCGACACTGCAGCACTCTCTCAGTACTGACCCTCCGACACTGCAGCACTCCCTCAGTACTGACCCTCTGACAGTACAGCACTCCCTCAGTACTGACCCTCTGACAGTGCAGCACTCCCTCAGTACTGACCTTCTGACAGTGCGGCACTCCCTCAGTACTGACCCTCTGACAGTGCAGCACTCCCTCAGTACTGACCCTCTGACAGTGCGGCACTCCCTCACTACTGACCCTCTGACAGTGCAGCACTCCCTCAGTACTGACCCTCTCACAGTGCAGCACTCTCTCAGTACTGCACCGGGGGCCTCTACAGGATCAGATTCTAGAGTGGCGGCTTCAACCTGCTGATGAGGCGACAGCGACTGACCGCCAACAGGTTTTGAACCGAAATCCTGAGGGAATGCGTGAAGACATGTTTGAAGCTGTGAAGGAAAGAGGAATTCTGAACTTGGTAAAGGGAGGCTCAAGAGTATGTAAAACACTGGTTAGACCCCAACTGGAATATTGTGTTTGGTTCTAAGTTCCACGCTTCAGGAAGGACATCCAGGGCCTTGGGCCGGAATTTTCCATCCGTTCGCGCCGGTGGGGCCTTCCGGGAACCCTGTTGACAGCGACGGGACCGGAATACCCCGCAGCCGGCCAATCGCGGTACGCCTGTCGCAGCGAAACACACATCGGGTTGGGCGTAAAATCCCGTCCTTGGAGAGGGCGCAGAAGAGATTTCCCAGGATGTTCCCCAAGGATGAAAAATGAAAATCGCTTATTGTCACGAGTAGGCTTCAATGAAGTTACTGTGAAAAGCCCCTAGTCGCCACATTCCGGCGCCTGTCCGGGGAGGCTGGTACGGGAATCGAACCGTGCTGCTGGCCTGCCTTGGTCTGCTTTAAAAGCCAGCGATTTAGCCCAGTGTGCTAAACCAGCCCCTTGGTTTGGGGCTTGGATGAGGGTCTTCAGTTAATGTGGGAGAGTCTGGAGAAGCTGGGATTGTCCTCATCAGACCAGGGAAGGTTAATCATAGAATTTACAGTGCAGAAGGAGGCCATTCGGCCCATCGGGTATGCATCAGTCCCTGGAAAGAGCGCCCTACCTAAGCCCACGCCTCCACCCTATCCCACTAACCCCACTTAACCTTTTTTGGACACTTGAGGGCAATTTATCATGGCCAATCCACCTAACCTGCACGTCTTTGGACTGTGGGAGGAAACCGGAGCACCCGGAGGAAACCCACGCAGACACGGGGGAGAACGTGCAGACTCCGCACAGACAGTGACCCAAGCCGGGAATCGAACCTGGGACCCTGGAGCTGCGAAGGAGATGTTCGATAGAAGCGGGCGTTCAGTATTATGAGGGGTTTCAAGTGGCAGGAGGGTCAGAAAGTAGAGGGCGCAGATTGAAGAAAATTGGCAGGAGAACCTGAATTCTTTTTGAAGCTTGAGGATTTATTCTTACTGGGTGAGCTGTTTGTGCTGCGGATCCTGCTGGCTGAGAGGGTGAGGGAGGCAGATTCAATCGGAACGGAAAAGGCAATCAAAACGTCAGCTTGAAAGAGCTGTAATTTGCAAAGCTGCGGGCAATGAGGACTCATTCAAAAGCTGTGACAAAGGAGCTGCCATAGGCACGATTGGCCGAATGGCCTCCTCTGGTGCCGTGTGGTTGGAATGATTCATCCCAGCCCACGGCGCTCGATGTCGGCTGGTCTGCGAGTGGGTAATTGAGGAGCAGCGAGCAGACCTGTGCATCAGAACTTGTGAACGTGTGAGTGGGCCGGTGTGACAGTGTGCCTGGGAAATCTGTAGCAGCGCTGACATCAGCAGTGACGTCCGGCTGGTTCTCTGCGGAGTGGAAACCCAGCTGTGAGCGATGGCAGTTCAGCTTTTTCAATCTGGTGCAGATACTCCTCCGCCTCCGCTGAGGGGGGGGGGGGGGGGGGGGGGGGGGGGTTTGCAGGGGCTCTGCCCCCATTTAAGAAGCAGAGCTGGAAAAGGGGATGAACTCTGGTGTTATCCGTGCGGATGGCAATAGGGACAAACCGATTGCCGGGTCGTTGTGTTCCTCCGGGAGTGGTGCCGGAAGCGGTGATTTCAAACAGGACGCAAGTACCAGTAATGAGGAACGTGAGAGCAATTCCGAGGGGACGGATTGCAGTTGCGCAGTATAGGATTGCACAGAAACAGGCCCTTTGGCCCAATGGCATTTTATGTTCCACTTGAGACTCCTCCTGCCCCTCTGCCTCAGTGGAGAGACAGTGGCGCGGTGGTAATGTCACTGGACGAGTAATCCAGAGGCCCAGGCAAACGGTCTGGGGGACACCAGTTCAAAACTCACCATGGCGCCTGATCCACATGGTGAGTGCTGCCTTCTCTCTCACTCCCTACCTCCACAATTGCAATTAAATCGATAAAACTGAAATTTAGACGCCTCCCTACCACACAAGGCTGCAGTTGCTAAGCAACCACTGCTGGTTTATTTCCGCTTTACGCCGTAGCCCTCTCTAAGCACAATAGAATTGCAGCTGGAACTGAAACCAACCCCCACACAAACAAACATCTTTCCCCAATAGGTTTTACCCTTCCAGGCACACAAACATTATATTAAACACACTTACCTTTAATGTTTACCAATACAAATATTGATCACTTCAAACTACCTTTAGTTTCCAAACAGTTTCCACCTGAAATGGCCGAGCGCGCCACTCAGTTGAAGGGAAATTGAATAACCCTCTATTCTTTGCCCGGTAGCACAGTGGCTAGCACTGTTGTTTCACAGCGCCAGAGTCCCAGGTTCGGTTCCCGGTTTGGGTCACTGTCTGTGTGGAGTCTGCACGTTCTCCCCGTGTCTGCGTGGGTTTCCTCCGGGTGCTCCGGTTTCCTCTCACAAGTCCTGAAAGACGTGCTTGTTGGGTGAATTGGACATTCTGAATTCTCCCTCTGTGTACCCGAACAGGCGCCGGAATGTGGCGACTAGGGGCTTTTCACAGTAACTTCATTGCAGTGTTAATGTAAGCCTACTTGTGACAACAATAAAGATTATGATTATTTATCTAGCTTCCCCTTAAATGCATCTACATTATTCACCTCAACCACCTTTATCTAAAGAACGCGAGTAATTGAGGTGAATATTTGAGGAGGAAGCTGAATAAAGACATTGAGGGACAAACCATTGGAAGGATATGTTAATCGGCTTATATGAAGCAGGTGGGCCAATTGGGTTCTGCACATGTTACAGGACAGGAGGGGGATTAATTTAAACATCAAAGCCGGGATTCTCCCTTCTGCGGGCGAAGTCCCCACGCCGGCAGGAAAACCGGCGCCAACCACTCCGGCATCAACAACCCCCAAAAGTGCAGAATTCTCCGTATTTTCGGGAGCTAGGTGGACGCTGGAGGCGGGGTTGGCACCACTCCTGGTACCGGAGGGCCAGCGCTAGTTCGCACATGCACGGAACGGCCAGCATGATCTCGCACATGCGCAGACCGACTGGTGTATTTTCGTGCATGCGCGGGGTTCTCTTCCGGCGCGGAAGAAAGAAGTTTCCCCCCCCCCATGCAACAAGCCCACCCGCAGATCGCCGGGCCCCGATCGCGTGCCCCCCCACCGAGGACCGCCCCCGCTTACTCAGCTGCCAGGTCCCACCGTGCATGAGGTGAGTAATTCATGCCAGCGGGACTGACCAAAACTGTATGGCTACTCGGCCCATTGGGGCACGGTGAATCACTGGGGGGGTGGGGGCAAGGGGGGGGGCGCTGTCAATGGCCCCCGACCGGCGTGGTGGGAATCCCGCCACCGCCCGAAAAACCACGCCGGAGAATACGGCAGCCGGCGGCGGGGTGGGATTTCCCCCCCCCCCCCCCCCCCCCCCCCCCGAGGATTCTCCATCCCGGCGGGGGGCCGGAGAATCCCGGCCCTGATTTCTCCTCTCACATAAACAGAAAGGTGTTTTTGATTTCCCCCGTTAGAGGTGGGGGCATGTTTTCTCCAATCCTTCAGTTTGGGGTGATCCAATCCTCCGTTAATAACCCCACAGCAAACTCGAGATAACATCAGATCAGAGGGTTGGTTTATTTTGCACGCACACAAAATGCAGGAAAGGGGTTTTGCAATGTCCACCCTCGTAGATTAGAAGAGGGATAAGGGGCAGCACGGTGGCACAGTGGTTAGCACTGCTGCCTTGCAGCGCCAGGGACCCGGGTTCGATTCTGCCCAGTGGAGTTCGCACTTTCTCCCCGCCTGTGTACCACAGCCCAAAATCTGTGTAGGTTCAGTGGATTGGCCATGCTAAATTGCCCCTTAGTGTCCAAAGATTATGTAGGTTGGATTAAGGGGTTATTGGGATAGGGTGGGGGGAGTGGGCTTGGGTGGAATGCTCTTTCAAAGGGTCAGTGCAGACTCAATGGGCCGAATAGCCACCTTCTGAACTGTAGGGATTCTATGATAAGTAAGTATGAAAGTGAATGAAAGGCAAGACTATGATTGAGTTCTGGTTTCACGCGAGTCTAGAATGTCTAATGACACATCCCTTCAGAGGTTAGCAGGTTGAAATTGTTACAGGGTGATCCACCTCTCCAGAATTAAGGACTCCCCTGATGGACAAAGGCACATAGAGATGAATGAGTCTATAGGCACTGGTGCAGGAGTTCCAACGTTTCCAGGAGGTCACCATAGAGATGAGGGCCAAGCAATTTACCTGGACAGACCTCTCTCTGCTGCCACCTGTTGGGTGGCAAATGATAAGACAGCCTGGGTTCAGTTCCACACAGCAATATTACAGGTTCCAGCAGCTCGAGGGAGGTCATGTGACTCACCTCCCACTTCCTCTCCTGGGTTTTAAACAAAGGGTGTGTTTTTCCGAGTCTGGAGGTTTGAGGTGTTTAATCGGGGAGTCAGGGTCCGTTTTGTCCTTGGAGACAGGCCGTCACTGAGGCTCTGGCCAGAGTAAAGGCTGTCGGTACAATTTTTGGAATTTGATTTTCTGCAGTCACGGGGGGCATTAGCGCCTCTTGAAAGATAACGAGGTCCCTGCAGCTTTTAGATTTTCCAAGGCTCTTGGGTTTTCTTTTCTTTATTCAGTTATGGGAAGTGGGCGTTGCTGGCAAGACCATCATTGGCTGCTCCATCCTGAAATGCCCTTCAACTTTGAGTAGGTTGCTAGCGTCATTTCAGAGGCAACCACATTGGAGACCCTTCCACCAACATTCACTCCCTCCACCCCTGACGAACAGTGGCAGCCGTGTGTACCATCTACAAGATGCACTGCAGCAACTCACCAAGGTTCCTTAGGCAGCACCTTCCAAACCCACGACCACTACCATCCAGAAGGACAAGGGCAGCAGATACCTGGGAACCCCACCACCTGCAGGTTTACATAGAATTTACAGTGCAGAAGGAGGCCATTTGGCCCATCGAGTCTGCACCGGCTCCTGGAAAGAGCACCCTACCCAAGGTCAACACCTCCACCCCATCCCCATAACCCAGTAACCCCACCCAACACTAAGGGCAATTTTGGACCCTAAGGGGCAATTTATCATGGCCAATCCACCTAACCTGCACATCTTTGGACTGTGGGAGGAAACCGGAGCACCCGGAGGAAACCCACGCACACACGGGGAGAACGTGCAGACTCCGCACAGACAGTGAACCAAGCCGGAATCGAACCTGGGACCCTGGAGCTGTTAAGCGATTATGCTATCCACAATGCTACTGTGCTGCCCCTTAGAGGTTCTCCTCCAAGTCACTCCCCACCCTGACCAGGAAATATATCGCCGTTCCTTCGCTGCTGTTGTGTAAAATTCCTGGAAGTCCCTCCCTAATAGCAGTGTGGGTGTACCTACAACTCGGGGAGTGCCGCGATTCAAGAAGGCAACTCACCACCCCATTCTCGAGGGAAAGTAGGGATGGGCAATACATGCTGGCCCAGCCAGCGACGCCCACATCTCGTAAATTAATTTTAAAAAATAAATAGGCCAGACCGGGTAAGGACGGCAGATTTCCTTCCCTAAAGGACAGTAGCGAACCAGGTGGGTCTTTACGACAACCAATGAATCATGGTCACCGTTATTTCTATTCAAAATCTACTAATTGAATTTAAAATACGCCAACTGCCATGGTGGGATTTGAACCAATGTCCTCGGGGCATTAGTCCGAGCCTCTGGGGTTACTAGTCCAGTAACGTTACCACTGAGCCACCGCCACCCCATCTCTTGGGGGCTATTAAAGCGCGTTTGAAATGTGGTCATGGTTATAATGTTGGAAATGCAGCGATTTTTACACAGGAAGATCCCACAAAGAGCCATGTGATTGTTTTTGTAAATCCACCACTCTGTCTTAGAATTCCCCCTATACCAAAAAAGGGCCGATATTCCAAATGGTGAACAGGGATTCTCACTCCCTGACTCTGATGCAGGCTTCTGTGGGTGCTATTCAGGTCAAACTATATTTCCAAGTTATTCCCCGGTATAACCCATACCTTCACCGAAGAATTTTACCTACTTACCCCTTAGTAGCATCGATGTCCTGGGTCCTGCATTGCTAAGGAAGTAAAGTAAGCTAATAACCACTTTTTCAGGTTAAATTATTTTATTATTATTATACTTTTTTTTAATAAGTTGTAAACACTTTCTTTACAGAAAGGAAAAACGATTAGTGATTCTGGATGCTGCTGGTTTGTTGTAGGGACCTTCAGACTCTCTCTCTCTCTCTTGTAGTTCTCCTCCCCTTCTCTCCTGTCGCTGTTTCTCTCTCTCTCTCTTGTAGTTCTCCTCCCCTTCTCTCCTGTTGCTGTTTCTCTCTCTCTCTCTCTTTTAGTTCTCCTCCCCTTCTCTCCTGTTGCTGTTTCTCTGTTTTCTCTGTTCTCTGTGTTCTGTCCTCCCCATTGCTGCTGGTTGCTGCTGCTGGTACACTTCCTTAGATTGGGCCAATTTTATTTCAACCTTGCCCTTCATAGCCTGAGCTTTCTTGGGATCAATAACTCTCCCATCAAGTTTGTGCTCCCCATTCAATACCCTGTCTACTCTTTCAGGATCCATTTTAATTAAGCAGTCTACAATCTCTCCATCTCCAGAAAAGCAGTCCCTTAAATCTTTCTTACTTGTTTCCCAGCTGAGTCCACCAACAAACATCTTCCTTCTCATCCTCCTCATTCTTGCTGCCGTTTCTTTGAGCCTTCCACCTCCTTGAGGGGAGCAGAGCTCCCCCGGGCCGTCAGCTGTTCTTGCCTCGCGTTCTGCTGCTCTCTTCCTCTGAGCTCCGTTCTGACCTCTCCAGCTGCTGCTCCCTCGCGTTCTGCTTTTCTCCCGATGTCTGCTGCCTCGCACGTGGGGAGAGGAGCGAGGGAAGCCCGCGCTTAGTGATTTTTGGCGGGAGATCGGGACCTCCGATAGGGAAAGGACTACGGGGCTTAAAGGGGCAGTCCATTACAATATTTCAATAACACAAAGAAATGTATGCAAACTCTGTTTTTTTCTTTTTCCCTTTCTCCTGCTGCAGGTTGTAATAACAATTCTGACAGACTGAAATTGACTGCATTTTTGACAGAAGAGCTGGCCACAGTTTCTGCTCTTTTCAGCTGCCACCAACCTCTTGTGGGATCTTTCCCTGCACTCTCCCAGACCAGATATTGGCAGACCTCTATGTTTCAAATGACACATTCTGTATTTTCCAGAACACCCCGTCTTGACATTTGAAACATTACTATAATTTGGTTTATTGTCCCCCCATCCAATTGTACTAACATACATCCCTGATCTTTGTCATTTGTATGCATATCACAGACCAGTGTCAATACGAGTCTTGTTTTCCGTTCCAGTCCAATTACCGTGAACCATAGCCATAGCCGCTCAGGAAGGTAACACAATAGCTTTCCGTGTGTTCCACTACCTCCAAAGCATTTTACTTCCTTGGGATAGCAGCACCTTATAAGCTTCCTCATGTCCCTTAGAACCAGCACACAACTCAGTTCATCAGTAACCAAACAGATCTTTTGTCCATCACTGGCTGTTACGTGCCCCATTTTTCCATCGTCCAAATAGTTTTCCATTTCTGATTGGAATGGGGTAATTGTGATATCATGTACCACCCACTGATCCCTTTGTTTCATTAATTTAAAATGTTCAATTGATCCTGCTTGTATTCCTAACTTCCCCATTAATGTCTAACATTGTCGTGAATCATGTAAGTCTGCCAACCTCTGGTTTACATGAGAGAATATCTTTCTGACAAAGTGTATATTTTTCATTACAGCATTTGCAAAACCACATTGAACCGTCTCTTTTTTTTTCCAAACAAATTCTCCCTATTGTTATATACATAGTAAAAAATCTTATCTTATCTTAACACCTTATTCATTACCTAACCACACAAATAGACTGTGTGTTACCACTTTATATATTTTCAACTGTTATCACAATTTAATATCAATATCGAAACATTCCTTCTTGGCTTTGGGAACAATAATTATTACATACTAAATATGGCATATAAACAACATCAATATTATTTGTAATGTACTATATAGTTAAATCAAGAAAACACACTAAACTAACCCTCTATTAAAACATTCACACAGTTTAGAAATGCGGATCAAGTTATTTAACGACACACATATATATCATATATATATATATATAACAGTCCCTATCAATTTACATGAAAAAAATTTTTTTTTTTTATATAATAAAGATTGCAGCTCTTCAATGCAATATTGTTTTGCTGCATTGGTAACAATTTTCCCACCGTGGTATCAAGCTACAAAAATTCTTAAACTATTGTCATTTATCATATTGGGGTTCCTCGTCAGTCGCTGCTATCTGCCGAGACCCTTAATAATTCCACCGCGTAGTACATACTCCATGGAGACCGCAGATCACCCATCAACTAATGTCCAGTTAGAGATGTCTGACCGGAGGTTTCACTGTCCAGTTATAATTTGATATTTTAATTTGTTTCTAACCCGTAAAGTTTTCCTCCGGGTTCTGTCATTTAATTCCCTCAAATATGTAGCCAATTTTATCATTAGTTTCCCCCCAATCCTGTCTAAAAGATTCCTCTCTGGAGTGTAGTTCTCTTCCTTCTTGTGAACTGGTTCGTTATTTATTTTTTCCATCTGAAAATCAAATGAACAGATCAAGGGTGGAGAGGGCCCTATTCTTTAATTTGTACTTTCTATTTTCATTTGGATTATCCCAGAAGTGCCCTCTCCAGGACTTCCGGATTTCTTTTGCCACCATTCTTTTTGAACTGGTTTATTTTCCTTATCATTGATGTACATCACACAATTAAGGCCTGTTAAGCCTCCTCCTTCTGTCATTGCACACGTGAGTGAGAAATTGTGATACAATTTCTTTTGCTCCAGATACCATGCTTCTCTAATTCATCTGTATGTGTACCCAGAATCTGAACAATCTTGTCTTTACATTTTACAGCTTCACAGATTATTTTCCCTGCAGTCTCAGTGGGTAGCTTCACCCAAATTTCCTCTGTATTATCAATTGGTTTTAATATCTTTATTTTCTAAAGCTCCTTCTTCAAGGTATTTAGCATTCTAAAAATCATTATTTCTGCATATGACTTTGTATGATCGCCAGGCACTAGGACCCTGCGGAGCCATGCAGTTTCAATTTCAACGCAGCAATTTCAAAGTCTGCAAAGCAGCTGACTGCTGCCTGCTGTTTATAACTTCCAATTTATGTGAAAATCAGCTTTACAAAATACAACATTTTTTTAAAATACAAACATTAAAGGAAATTCACAATTCCTTATTAGACATACACACACACATTCATCCACTCAGATTTTGGATCTCTACTCTGTAGGATTTCACAAATCCTTATTAAACACACACATACACATTTATCCACTGAGATCTTGGACCTCTATTCTGTAGGGTTTTAGTTATTCTAACAAAATTTTGAGACCCCTCCATGCGGTTAAGTTTCACTTCTGCAGGAGTTTTTTTTGCCTCTGTCAAGCTTTTCTACTCTTGTTTCATTGTTTCAACTCTCTTGACCATGTTTCAGAGCAAGAGGATTATTCTCATTGCCATTTTTTCGGAATTCAAGTTCTGTTCCTGGTTGTCCCTTTCAGTTGCAATCTGAAATTAAGGATAAGTACCCTTTCTGGGCCCTATCCAAGGCTGACTAAGGCACTATCTTCCTGTTTTAGTTAAGGGTCGATTGGTTATTGGTCTCTGAATTCTAGGCGTCCCCATTTTCCAGAAAATTTTCCGCACAATCTGCCTTACTCTAAGGATGATTTATTTTTTGGCCTCCTTTTACCAGTAATGGATGCAAGATTTTTAGTGCTGTCACCAAGATGTCTTGCAGACTTTCACTCAGGGTCAGCATCTTCTAGTCTGCTGATTCACACCCAACCTGAGTTTCAGTCCCCTCGATCCACAGAATATCCTTTCCAGACTAAACTCGGCAGGTAAAGTCTGACTCACACATAGACCAGAAACTTCTAATATTCTAGCCTTTGTGCCGGTTAGAAACTTCTAATATTCCAACCGTTTCTTGGGAACTAGAAACTTCTAATATTCTAGCCCCTACTCTAGCCCCCATTCTGCTCAGCTAGAAACTTCTAATATTCCAGCCTCGCTTTACCTAGAAACTTCTAATATTCTAGGCCTCCACGCTGGATGCCATGGAGAAAGCAAAAAAAACAGGCTGGGCGTAATTATGAGCTTCTGCCCCACGTTGGGCGCCATGTTTTTGTAAATCCACCACTCTGTCTTAGAATTCCCCCTATACCAAAAAAGGGCCGATATTCCAAATGGTGAACAGGGATTCTCACTCCCTGACTCCGATGCAGGCTTCTGTGGGTGCTATTCAGGTCAAACTATATTTCCAAGTTATTCCCCGGTATAACCCATACCTTCACCGAAGAATTTTACCTACTTACCCCTTAGTAGCATCGATGTCCTGGGTCCTGCATTGCTAAGGAAGTAAAGTAAGCTAATAACCACTTTTTCAGGTTAAATTATTTTATTATTATTATACTTTTTTTTAATAAGTTGTAAACACTTTCTTTACAGAAAGGAAAAACGATTAGTGATTCTGGATGCTGCTGGTTTGTTGTAGGGACCTTCAGACTCTCTCTCTCTCTCTTGTAGTTCTCCTCCCCTTCTCTCCTGTTGCTGTTTCTCTCTCTCTCTCTTGTAGTTCTCCTCCCCTTCTCTCCTGTTGCTGTTTCTCTCTCTCTCTCTCTCTTTTAGTTCTCCTCCCCTTCTCTCCTGTTGCTGTTTCTCTGTTTTCTCTGTTCTCTGTGTTCTGTCCTCCCCATTGCTGCTGGTTGCTGCTGCTGGTACACTTCCTTAGATTGGGCCAATTTTATTTCAACCTTGCCCTTCATAGCCTGAGCTTTCTTGGGATCAATAACTCTCCCATCAAGTTTGTGCTCCCCATTCAATACCCTGTCTACTCTTTCAGGATCCATTTTAATTAAGCAGTCTACAATCTCTCCATCTCCAGAAAAGCAGTCCCTTAAATCTTTCTTACTTGTTTCCCAGCTGAGTCCACCAACAAACATCTTCCTTCTCATCCTCCTCATTCTTGCTGCCGTTTCTTTGAGCCTTCCA